>NC_051322.1:83021179-83324013 GCF_015220235.1 Choloepus didactylus
AATGGCTTTTTAAATGGATAAGGGGAAGGTTCTGGAAGACTTGTGAGGAGCCTGATAGCAAAGGCCTAAATTGCTTTGAAGAGACTGTTTGTGGAAATATGGACTCTAAAGATACTTCTGTTGAGGCCTTGAGGCCTTGACTAGAAATGTTGAATGTGTCACTGTGAACTGGAAAAAAGGTGATCCTTGTATTAAAGTGGCAGAGAATTTGGCAAAATTGAATCCTATTGTTGGATGGAAGGAAGAATTTGAAGACAATGAGATGGGATACTTGGCTGGTGAAATTTTGAAACTAAAAGTTGAAGATATAGCCTACCTTCTCCTTTCAGCTTATAGTAAAATGTGAGAGGGAAGAAATAAGCTGAAAAATGAACTCTTGGGTACAAAAGAAACCAGAAACTGCTGGTTTGGAAAATTCTGGGCTTCCAGGGGATGAAACCCCAAAAGCTATAGCCCCCCCCCCATGAGGATATAACCAAACATGGAAACCAGCTGACATTTCAGTACAAGCCAAGATTGAAGAAGGAGTTAAGCAGAAAAGATTTGTGGAAAGTCCTATTGTCTGACAGCTTTGACCCATGTGTGCTTCATGAGAAGCCAACAGAATTTTTGTGAGATCTTTATAGACAGAGATGCTGCCAGTCTGGACTGGAGGAGACAGACAAGGAACAAATTGAAGGAAAAATTTCTTCAAAGACACAGCCACAGAGTTTTAGGTCTGGAGTCAACAGGTCACAGGCTGGGAGAGCAGAGTGGCCCACATGCATGGAAAGGGTGAGTTTGCCCCAGAGTTTGAGGGTGGGCCTTCCACCTTGATTCTCAGGTAGAGCTCTGCCACCCCAGGCCTCAAAGGGGGTGGAGCACATTCCCAGGGGACTGGGGTGAGCCTGGCTGCCACCCCACTGTTCTGAAGGGGTTGAGCATGTGCCCCAGAGATGGAAGAGAATCTCGGTGCTGCCCCAAAGTTTGAGGAGGGTGGGGCCAAGAAGGTGTTCTCCCTAATGTGTGCATATGTTGGAGCACTCACTCCAGTATTTGGAGAGGAAAGGGCTGCCATGAAGTCCCCAAGGGTAAATGACTCTCAATCTTTGAAATCTAATGGAGTTTGCCCTGCGGGTTTTAGGAACTGTTTTGGTCCCTTAAACCCTGTTTTCCTTTCAGTCTCTCTTTATGGCAATGGGAATGTTTACCCTATGACTGTCCCCCATTTGTATATGGGAAGCAGATAACTTGTTCTAAGTTTCATAGGTACAGAGCCAGAGGGTAATTTTGCTTTTGGACAGACTATGCTTGTAACTGATTTTGATAGGATTTTGTACTTACCTATTGTTACTGAAACAATTTAAGTTTTTGTGATTTTTGATGGGATGAATGTATTTTGTATTTGGAAAAAATATGTTTTTCTGGTGTCCAGCGGTTGGAATGTACCAGTTTGTATATATTATGTCCCCCAGAAAAAGCCATATTCTCTAATGCATTCTTGTGGGGGCATACACATTAGTGTGGATTGGGTTGGAAACTATTGGTTCAGTGTCCATGGAGATGTGACCCACCCAACTATAGGTGATAACTCTGATTGGATAATTTCCATGGAGGCATGGTTTCACCCATCCAGCATGGGCCTTGTTTAGTTTACTGGAGCACTATGTAAGCTCAGAGAGAAGGAGCTCATGGCAAGCTGGAGCTGAGAAGACATTTTGAAGATGGTCATCGGAAGCTGATGCAAACATTTTGGAGAATGCCATCTTGAAAAGCAACCTGGGGGTGAGCAGACTCCAGCCACATGCCTTCCCAGCTAACAGAGATTTTCCAGATGCCAGTGGCCTTCCTCCTGTGAAGATACCCTTTGTTGATGGACACTTTATTGCCTTAAGACTGTAACTTTGTAACCAAATAAACTCCCTTTCATAAAACCCAATCCATTTCTGGTGCTTTGCATTCTGGCAGCATTAGCAAAGTAGAACAAGTAGCTTCTTCAGGTATAGACAACAAAACTTTAGTCCTATTATTTATATTGGAAAATAAATGAAATTATTCAAGAAAAAATTAGACTCAGAGACACAGAAAAAGGAAATTGAGTGTCTTGGATGGTTCCTTACTGTTGACATATGTAGTCCAGTTTTTATGTCAATCTGTTCTTCCCCTTGGTTAGACAATGAAAACATAGGAGAAAGCTATCTTGGGGTTAGTGGAGATTTTGAATTAACATATATCATCTTGTTTCAGCTCCACATTCATCATTTTCTAATTTGTTTTATTACATTTTCATCTTAATGTACACTTGGAACACATAAAATTTTAATTCCACAGAATATTATAAATCATGTCACCAGTAAGTTTTTTATACTCTTTTTGTATATAGAGTCTACTTAGGATCCTGATGAATTATTTCATAGTTAGGTACTCTATTGAAACATGGAATAAGTGTGGCCACAGGATACAGATGAATATTTGTCCCATCAAACTAATTATTTTACTAGCTATCAAGATGGTCCTCAAATGGTGAACTTTGGATTTGGGAAGCAGTGCTTAGAAGACCATTAAGTTGTGTGGCCAAATAAGACCAATGAAATATGTTAGATTCAGCCTATTGTATCATATCCTGATGATGGCTTTTTACATGAATTTCAAGTCAAGTAAGTTAAATAAAATAATATTTCTCAACATAAACACTGTTTTTCAACTAAATGTGATAATAAATTAATGCAGTAATTTGTATACATACATGTAATAACATTGAACATTTCCAGTGCAGGCAAATGGTGATAAGTATTTACTGAAAGTAATTTACAGACAAATATTTGAGCCACTAGACTAGCCATATACCTGATACTGTGAAAAATATTCCAGAAACACTTGACTTCATTTAGACTCTGAAATAGAGAGAGAATGTTAAAACATTCAGAGTTTAATGACAAAGTTGAATCAAGTCTATGTGCTTTTAAATTTTGTGCTGTTCAAACTAACAATGGCATGATTGTAAATTTATTTGAAAGGAGATTTCTGAGTTTCTTAATCTTCAGAAGTTTCTTTTAGAAAATCAACAGTAAATATTCCCCAATCCTGTCTGGTTTATATCTTCTCTCTGCTTGGAATCAGGGGAATTGGGTTTCATCTACTTCTTTCATTTGTTACTCACCTTTAAAAATGTGCCACATTAAACAGAAAGTACAAAAGAAAATTCCTAGAGGAAATAAGATGAAACACTGCAAAATCACTATATCTTTTAATGTATTGTCACCTCTATTACCATGTAAATGGAAAGGGGCAGTCCTGTAAAAAATGTAGAATGAAGAATTGAGAGGTTAGAAGAAGGGAGAAGTATTTCCTTATACTGGTAATTTAAAAATATATTATTTCATGCCAAACAGTGTGATATGAGACAGTAAAGTCAAAGGTAGCATCACTGATGAAAACAGAGTCCCATTTGAAAGGAGTGAGATAGAAAATCAAAATAGGATGAGTCAGAGAATAGATGGGATGCATGAAGGAGATATAGTATATATGTGCTATGCTGTATTTTCTATGCATTCATAGCTTAAATATCAGTTAAGGATCACACATAATCAGAAAGACTTCCTGAAAGAGCAACATATTACAGTGACAAGCAATACAGCACAAGAATGCAGCATTTTATTTCTGGCATGTGACTTTGGCACATTTACCATGGAGGGAAAGAAAGAATCAGGAACCAACAAATCAAACAGAAACGGTTCCTGAAATTTTGTGGCTTCTCATGTTCATTAGAATCTGGCACACTCATCAGAATCTGCTTCTTAGTATAGAGGCCAATCATAATTCCCTTAAGGAAAGAAGGAGAAGATTATGATCTGTAGAAGGGAAATGTTGAAACAATTGTTAGACTAATGTCAAATATCATCACAATTTTCAAAATGGTAAAACATTATGAGAAGTTAAGAAACAACTATTTTTATCATCTATTCTGACCACAGTTTTTGAGACAAAAAAAATCCATTTCTGATTTGTATATTCATTTATGTCAAAAGACTGAATTAAAATCAGTAGTAAAAATGAAAAAAGATTTAAATTTCTGGATGTTATACTTTTCAGGAAGTCTCTATATGTCTGCCAATGTGCTAAGTAATATAACATTGGCATTATATACTTGAAAGATCATAAGAATCTATTTGTTTTTTTAACCCTATTTAAAATAACATTTTCATTTTAAAGCATTTTTGCATGTAACAAACTGAATCTTTGAGAAGATTAAGCAAATGCCAAAGTCTTACAACTGATAATGGCAGAAATGGGATTCAAACCATGAGTTTGTCTCAAAAGCCCTCAATCTTAACCACTAGGTAAAACAGAATAAACTTAAAATCTTGATTGGTTCATAGTTTCATGACACAAAATTCAGCTATATTAACATAATTGTAGAATGTGTGTGGTAATAAATAAGCTACAGATTTTATACCAGCTGGATAAATTGAGACTTAGTCATAACATAAAAAAAAAACCCAACATTGCAACTTTATGATGTTTTTAACAGTTTTATTGAAGTTTAATTTAATATACCATATAAATCACCTACTGTATGTAAATGGATTATAAATTAATTTATTTTAGTAATTTTGCAGAGTTGCACAATCATCATCATGTTGTTCTAAATTTGTAAGCTTACAAAATCAATGATTTTAAATAATGTAGAATCATATAAATATAACCATGATTCAGGTATAAAATATTTCTTTCCCCACAAAAAGTTACCTCATGCCAATTTCTAGTTAATTCTCACTCCCACATACAGCTTCCAGGCAACCACTGATCCACATTCTGTCTCATGGATTTGCTTTTTGGAATTTTCAGATAAACAAAATCATACAATATGAATTCTTTTGTATCTGGCATCTTTCATTCAGCAAAATTATATTTTGGGTGTGCATTTCATCCATGTTGTAGTAAACATTAGAAGTCCATTCCTTTCAGTGCTGAATAGTATTTGCTTGATGGATATTCTAATGACGTGCCTGTGAATGAATCTCTTTCTGTTAATACTACTGGGCTTCTGTTGAAGTTCTTGAATACATAGATTAAAATCTTTCACCAAGTTTGGGAAGTTTTCAACCATTATTCTGCCAGGCGTTATTTCTGTCCCCTTTTCATGTCTCATTTTCCTCTTAAATTCCCATTAGGTTTGTATTAGTTTTCCTGAAGCTGTACCACACGTCTCAAGGCTTTGTTCATTTTTCTTCAATTTTCCTTCTGTTTTTAGCTATTCATCTATTTTCAAGTTTATTAATTCTTTCTTCCACAAGCTTAAATCTGCTGTTGAACTCATCTAGGGACCTTTTAATATTTTTAGTTGTTGTAATTAACAATTCCAATATTTCAATTTGTCAATAATTTCTCTTTGTTTTTATTTGAGGAATCGTTGCAATTATACTTTCTTTTGATTATTTAAACATAATCCTCTTTAAAATATTTTGAACATTTGTATCATTATTCCTTTGAAGTCTTTGTCTACTAACCCTGAATCTAGGAGAGTAAGACAAAGTTTCTACTAACTTCATTTCCATTGCTTATGGACTGCTATATTCTCCTACTTTGAATGGCTTGTGAATTATTAAATTGGATATTTTGTATAATATAATGTGGATTCTGATTCCTGAGCTTCAGATAAATCAGTCATAATACCCCTAAATGTAAGTTCTGTTAACATTCTGACGTATGTAATTTTAGCTTTTCTGTTTTGTCTTTTATCTACCACTCATAGAATATATTTAGAATATATTAAGTAACTGCCACTTTGGGTAATTTTAAAAATAGTTAAAATATTTTATCATGATTTTATTATAACAAGTTACAGTATTAGCATTGTTGTATCTAATGACAGAGATATTTTACAAAAACATAATTATACTAGCTTCCAGAAAGATGTAATGAAGGTTATTTGTCATTACAACGGTAAAATATATTAAAAAAATTTATAAAATCATATATTAAATATTACACAGGGAAGGAGGTCACTTGTGTGCTGTTAAATATTTCACAACAAGCTCTCAGAAAAATAAGCTATAAAGCCCTGATCTGTAGCATTTGCTACAGATTTTCATGGTGTAAATATTAGCAGCATAGCTAACTTAAAGCTCATAATGAAATATCTCTGATGCATAGTTGTGTAAACATGAGCATAATTGGATCTCAAGGGAGGATAAAAATTGGCTTCAGTATACCCTATGGTACTTATACAAAAATTGGACTGGCTTTAATTATAAACAAAATAAAATACCATAGTATGTAGAAAACATGTATTTATATGATATGTAAAAAACATCATCTTAAAAAAGATGGCAGTCTCAAATAAGACTTGCCCACTAATTTTAGCATTAGTCACTAAATGTGGTCTGCAACTATTTTTGCTATGCAGCTCTATTGCTAATTTTTCTATTTCCCACATTAGTCCCTTTAGGTTTATTATTTGGAATTCTACTGTAAGGAAGATTTGTCTCACAAATCAGAACTTAAGCACCATCTGGTAACTTTGTGACTTGAAATATTCTACTGTCTCCCTGAGTTTAATAATTCTCTGACAACTCTAATAACTTTCCAGAAAATATGCTTTGTCAATAAAGTTTTTTCTCATAAATATTGCCCCTGGCCCATGATTGACTCTTTCTTAATCCTTAAAAAAATCCACTTGTACTTCCTAATGGGGAAAATTTTATTGACTCTAGTGTCACTCATGAGAACCTAAGGTGTACCAGGCAGGTCTTCTATGCATTGTCAATCATAAATCCACAATACAAATGGAAGTTTTGACAGCTGGCAGAATTTGAGATCTAAATAACACATATTTCTTGGATAAACAATCATTTTTCTTATAATTTCAATAATGTCTATTTTATTTTTAAGGATTTTCCTAGTTAAAAATTAGATTATAACAGTTATACTGTATCTAAAACATTATTTATTAATTTATTGAAATGTCATTGATTTCACTGTAAGACTTTGGATTCCAGGAATTCCATATCTTCTGTGTCTTATTTCTTCCCTAGATATGAAGAAGTCTGCATATTTATTTTGTTTAGATGGGCTCAATCCCAAAGTTCTCACACAGCAACCCGCTTTCCACAACTCAGGAGGGAGTGTGAGACTAACAAACGTATCCCAGTAGAGGTGAGAGTCAAAGAATACTTATTTCTAACTCTCCACAGATTTCAAAGGAAGATTAGTGAAAGTCCAAAAAACTAGCAAACCCCACACACACAAGTTACCATGACAGACACAATGTTGAAGAAACACAAATTCTCCATTAGAGGAGTGGAGGAACCATTGGACTCTGTTAGCAATATGGTGTGATTATTGTTATTACCGAGATAATAATGCCAACTAACAAGGTGGACTGATCACTTAAGATAAAATTAAATAAAACCATAAACTTCATCTACATAAGGAAAGTTCTCAAATTTCAGGAATGATTGGTTGAATAGCCACATCAAATATCGAGCTTGCTAATGAAAATTGACTAGTGATTAGGTTTATTTTTTTTCCGAATCAGAGAAAATGAAAAAAAGAAAAAAAGAAGAGGATATATTATTCAATGAAAAGGCCATAGGCTACATGAAAATTTACATATTATACTTTTTCAAAATTATTTATTGTGTACTTAATTTTGCAAGATTGTGTCTTATGTTACAAGAATATAATGCTGAACAAAGCATTTCCTTCCCTTGTGGAGCTTCTGTTTGAGTGGAAAGATGGATAATAAAGAAGCAAGTATATAAAGCACTGTCACATAATGAAGAAGCCTTATGACTATTTAGAGGAGGAGGACAGAGGCAATTGCTGGAGCACAGACCTTGAGTGTAGAACATGATTTACATATTTTAGAAATTGCAGAATGCTGCAGTGCAGTGATCTAGGAAGAGATTTTTAAGGGATGAGTTTGCAGTGAAAAAACAAGGAACTTTAACATGATGAATCATACAACTCTCATTCTAGAGTCTTGATCTATGACAAACCAGCTGAGTGAGCCTAGGTAAGATATTGAAACTGCAGTTTCCCACTGGCATTGAGTGCCATCATTGTGGTGATTAACAAAAGTCCAAAAAAAAAAAAAAAAAAAACTAGCAAACTCCACCCACATTCAGTTCTGCTGAGACCAATACACTGGGCAGCAATGATGTTTTCTCCATCATGTAAGACAAGTGTGAAAATCATTAAAATTCTTTCTACATCCTCTCTTCTACTGAAATGTCTTCATCTATCAGATCGGTATCAGTGAGAACAGAAGCAGCTAGTAAAACAAACGCTTGACTAATAAACTGCTCCCTATTAATCAATCAGGAAACCAAAAGATTATCTTCTGAACTCCCCAACATAGTGAGAAGTGTGACGCATTCCAGAAAAAGAGTTTTCTTTGATCAGTTAAACTAAAATTATGACAAAGCCTTTAGTTTGTACTTGTCTCATGTCTCCTTTATTTTATGACAAAATTCTGGATGGATGGCTCTTCTTGCAGAATAGGCAGCTTTAATAGATGCTTTAGTGATCAAGGAGGCCACGTAGACCTTTAGAATATTTTTATTTCTCTGAAATATAAAAAATTCTAATTAGGTATGGAGACCCATAGAGCTGCTAAAAATAAGAATTGTGTATTATTTTTTAGTGTAAATTCACTAGTGAATCAAAGTTAAAATATGATAATTGCATTGCTTCCTGCAGATGTTAAAAAAGGATACCCTTAATATACTACATTAAATTTGTTGTTCTGAGCAGCCAAGCTCAGTTCACTGGACATGACCTTTATTACATGTTTATTCATTATATTATGTACTATACCCTTGTTTGAGTTGAGATACGAGAGATAGAAAAATGATGAAGCAGTGTAGCCTAAGCTATGAATTGCAGGGATACTAACAGTAATTATTACAACTGTGAATTAGAACTTACAGTGAATGAGGCCACTGTGTGAATTTATGCATGATTCACTATATAGTTTCTGAATTGTTGTACAAAAAACTGCTTTTGGCATTTCATGAACTTCTGTAGAATGTCCTCTACTTATTATTCTTTATTTAATTATATAATCTGATTTTTTATTTTAAGCCAAAATGAAAGCAAATTTGGGGATCAAATGTAATTTTTGACTCCTTAAATATTTTTATTTCATTGGATTCATTGGTAACAATTATCTCTTTATTACATTCAGAGTAATATGGCTTGTCTAGTGATACTACCCTGCTCCTGAGTTGTTTGTTTGTTGTAAGATTTTTTGTAATTATAGATCTAGTTTTGCAATACCAGACCAAGTCATGACATTTTATAACAAGTCACAAGTAGACATGGGACATTTGGCCATATATACTGGATGCATTTGCCAGTTTCTTTTTGGTTTGTTTTTTTTTTTTTTTTTTTTTTTAAATCACAGTATATACATAGTAGAATTACTTAATATCTGAAACTTAGTCCATACATGCATAATACCATGATTATCACTCATACAATGCAATCAGGTTATGATTCATAAGCATTTGCTACATTTTCTGTTTCAGTGATAATATTCTGTTCCTACACCATAATAAAAGAAATGTAAGATTCTGTCACCTTCCTCAATATTTTTTAGCCTGTTGTTATGGTCAGAATGTATTTAACAGAAAACTAACAGGCAGATTTTAAAAATTTATAACCAATATATAAAACCTGCAAGTCCATCTGTCATTCCTCACACACTAAATTGGCAATACAAGTTCT
Source organism: Choloepus didactylus (assembly GCF_015220235.1). NCBI lineage: Eukaryota > Metazoa > Chordata > Mammalia > Pilosa > Megalonychidae > Choloepus > Choloepus didactylus. Next base: position 83,030,894 of record NC_051322.1, read on the forward strand.
TATTTGCCATCCAATCCAGAGTGACTAGGATACAAGCATATGCTCAGAGCTTTTACCAAATGCCTTATAAGTACGGTGTTGTTTGGTAACTGTTAAGAGGAGTTTGATACACATTTCTTAGAAAGATATTTGTAAGCATTTCACAATGTAACTCCTACCTTTATTTCCAAGAAAGTCCTAAGCCTGACACTAATTAGTAATGCCACCATTTTAAAAAACAAACAAACAAACACTAATAATAGTTTTAAAGTTAGAGAATGCTTAGGAGAATGATACAATGTAGAGGTTTGGGAATGATGGACAACTGGTTTCTTATTTCCTTCATTTCTATGTTGCTATCATTAGTTATGGAAACTCAATCTGTATTAAGATTTCAGATGGGAGTGTAACAATTTATTTAGGTTAAAATTATGGTGAATAATATTCTTTGAAAGGTAGTTTTTACTTCATAGTTGTTGCTCAATAAACATGCTAATTGAAACAAATAAAACAGCTGTAATATTATTTTTTAATAGAGTGAGTTGTAAGTATACAGGAGCTACTAGTAAACCCTAAAGAAAATATACGATGAAATAAATCCTCTTATTTTCTGTATATAACATTTATTCCCGGTGAAATTTACAGAGTTATAATTCAACTTGTATGAGTTGGGGTGTGTGTGTGTGTGTGTGTGTGTGTGTGTGTGTGTGTGTGTGTGTGTGTGTTTAGGATATCTTTGCTTTCCTTTCCATTTTCAAGGAGAGAAAGAGAGAGACAGAGACAGAGAGAGGGAGAGAGAGGAGGAGGAGGAAGAGGGGCAGAGGGAGAGGAGGACGAGGAGAAGGAAGGAAAGGAAAGAAATGTGCTTTCGACACTTGTCATTTCTGTATTAATCTATAGAAACCTAGTGTTACTTGTGTACTGAATAATTCAAGCATAAGAATCAGTCTAGGCTGCATGGTATGTGAATATATCTCAATAAAATAGAATTAAAAAAAAAACAGTCTCGGGTTCCTCTCGGAGAGGAGACGGTAAATGGCGGACTTCAATACCTACAACAATCTGACCTACAGCAGCTTCGGCGGCGGCAGAGAGCCCCACGGCATTGCTGGTGGCCATGGTTCCCGGAGCCAGAAGGAGCTGCCCACAGAGCCCCCTACACAGCCTATGCAGGAAATCTACCTTTTAACACAGTTCAGGGCGACATCGACGCTATCTTTAAGGATCTCAGCATAAGGAGTGTACGGTTAGTCATAGACAAAGGCACAGACAAATTTAAAGGATTCTGCTAGGTAGAATTTGATGAAGTGGATTCCCTTAAGGAAGCTTTGTCATACGATGGTGCACTGTTGGGTGATCGGTCACTGCATGTGGGCATCCCAGAAGGCAGAAAACAAGACAAAGGCGGCTTTGGATTCAGGAAAGTTTGACCAGACAACAGAGGATTCCGGGATGACTTCTTGGGAGGTAGGGGCGGGAGCCGCCTGGGTGACCGGCAAGCAGGCCCTCCAACGGGGAGTGGTTTTATAGACGGCCCGCCCCTTCGTGGATCCAACGTGGATTTCAGAGAACCAACAGAAGAGGATAGAGGCCACACTCCAGCTGAAACCTGGAACAGGGGCAATGCCCCTCAATCAAGTAGCCAAACCCAACTCCGCTATCTTTGGGGGAGCCGGGCCCAGAGAGGAAGTCATTCACAAAGAGCTAGAATGAGCTGGTGTTGGGAGGGCATGAGGTGTGTGTGGGGGGTGTTGTGGGGTGTGGGGGGATAGGGGAGTGTGGCAGTTGGGGAGGTGGGGGAGTGGGGGGTGGGGGGAGGGTGGGAGGTGGTGGGAGGGTGGGGTGGGTGGTGGTGGGAGGGTGGGGTGGGTGGGGTGGGGGGGTGGAGGCAGTTGGAGTAAGACTGCAGCCTGGTTAGCCCTGGATCCGGCGTCCTGCAGTTACCATTCCAGCACCTGTCCTTTGTCCTCCTTTCTCACAACGGAAACACAGAGCTCGTGAGTGAATGTCAGCTGTTAACAAGTGGTTTTTAGTACATTCTTGGCTTTGCTGTACCTATCTAGTGCCTGTTTTGTGCTTTTTTTTTCCTACCACCCCTTCCCCATTTTTCCTTCTGTCCTTCTTCCCTACTGCTCCTTATATTCCACATAGCACATGGATTCTGTGGAAGAACAAAGGCAGCCAGCACGTGGGCAGTCCTTTGAGTGGAGATGCTGCTTCATTTTTCTCCTTTGCTTTCTCTTTTTCACTTTACACCCACTGGCCAGATGTCAGTCATTTCCTTTGATTTTCCTCAGTGCTTCCCTTCGGATCTGCATGCTGAGTTCTGTATTGCTGTGGCTTTCAAGAAAAAACCAGAGACAAGTCACTGAAAATTAAATAGCTTTTTTTTATTCAGCTGTGATTACAGAATTTGAGGCACTTTGTTGTCAAAACTACGATAAAATATCTATTGATACCTTGCAAATTCTTTCCTCTCCCCATTTATAGGTAGTACTGTCTTCATTACGCCTTTCCCAAATGGATTATTCAAGCAGAATAGGCTCACTCTGCAAACAGGAAACCTAAAAGAAGAGTCTGGGGAAATGTTGGCAGGGAGTTGACATAGAAGAGAAATCGAATGCACTGATGTGTTGACGTTTTTTATTAGAACTCTTTCGAAACCATGTCCAGACTAGTTAACCCCTTTCACCAGGTGTGTCAGAGTGCACTTCAATCTGACTCAGATGCAGCAGATGGCCATCTCATTTTGTTTCTGCTGGGAAGGGGTGCTTTGCAGGATTGAGCAGTGCTGGTGGAGTTGTGCTGGGCTCCCTTGAAAGCACTGACTTTGCTTTTTGCAAGCCCCTATTTGTGTATTTTGCATCTCCCCCTTGTGTCTGTCTCTTCCCCAGTGTAAGTGACATTGAGGCACTGCTTCCTACCATCCCTTATATGTATAGTGAAAATAGGTCTAGAATCTGGCCCTTTATTTCACTTGATGAATTTAAAATTTTACTATGCAGAGCTGTCGGGAACCTTAAAATAATTTGTAGGCGGCTCTGAATGATGAGATTTGCTGCTGCATCTTTGGGGCAAGGCTTACTGTTCCCAGGTAGAGTTTAGCCCTTACCTGGGGGTAAGGGACAGGGCAGTAGCTTTTGAGCTTGAACTGCCTACATGCAAACAAATTAAAAATTTCTTTTAACACTTGAGTCCCAGCCTGTCCATGGGGAGGAGTTCAGGGCCCACCTGCAGCTGGCAAAGCTGGAGAGGCTGGCTGGGGCCGAGAGGCCTCTCCAGGGTCCCCAGGGCCAAGCGTCCACCTGCCTGTGCAGTGCCGGGTGTGTAGAAAGTTAAGTGCTAACCTGTCATCCTTGCCCTCTCTTACTGTCTTTATCATAAGGGCTCAGCAATTCACAGAACTCTCACTCCTTTCTTTCCTTCCACCTGTCTTTTCTGCTTCTGAGATAAGAACAATTTGTGTAAAACCAATACTTAATTTAAGAAAGTCATGCATTATGTGGTTGTAATCAAACCTGATGCTTTCAGATGACCTACTTACAACTCCAATGTGGAAAAGATTAAGAACAAAGCAAATTCATCTAAAACTTCTGGGCAATCAAGTTGACTTTTAAATGTAAGAATGGTATTCCAAGCACTTAACACATGCAGTTATATGACAGAAAATAAATCTATGGATATGGTATTTTGTGAATGAACTTTTAAATAAAAGAAAACCTTACATAAAAAAAAAATAGTCTAAAGAAATAAGAAAAAGTGTATGAAGATATTTAAATAAAATACAGTAGGAAAACAAAAATTAATATACTAAATAAAGTTTAAACCTGTGTTACTTTGATACAAGAGAAATTCAAAGAAACTTATAAATTGATGTAAAACTCTTGGAAAATAGGTATCAATTTTACTACAATTAGCAATATCTTTAAAAATTTCATAAGAATTATTTTCTTTGGATCATGTAAGTTCATTCATAGAGATAAAAATATTTGTCTGAGATTATATCAAGCAAAACTTGTAAATAATTTAGGAGCCCCAAAACAGGAGAAATAGGTTATATTGAAAATATAATGATAAGGAGAATGGAATCCTGAGTCAGAAACTGATGGTATGAGACCCACCTTTAGTTTGCAAAAAATGCCTGACCTTATTTCTGGTATTTCTGTATCATGCTCTTCTTCCTCATCTGTAAAATAGGGGTAATTATATTATGTTTACAGATGGCATTAGTGAGAAAAAAATGAGATGAATACCTGTAGAGCATTTCACATTCTCCCTTCCATAAAGAACCCAATTTTTAGTATTTGCCATATTACCTTAATTATGAAGATTACTAACAATCTCTAGTGACCTCTTTGTGGTAAATTGTTAAAATAGAAATATACATAACTATCTTTTTCTCAGCATTGTGACAATGTGAGTTCATGTCTGCACTTGAATAATGACAGATCTGTTAAAGCCATGCCAGAACAGATTTGTTTTGCTGTCTGTGATTAATGTTAACATTTCTTCAATCAGAACAATAGCTTAAACATTTTTAACAAGTCAGGGAGTAGATTTAAAAAATTTAATATGCAAAAGTTTTGAATAGTAACTAATGCAATGTGGACTGTTTCACAGCTTATATATAATAGATCTTGGAGGATAGGATATTTCATTCCCACAAATATTTCATTCCTCATTCTTTCCCTCTCCCAGCTCCCAGTTTGCTAACAATTCCTAAATTAGCAACAAAATCTCTTTATAAGCTATTAAGGTATAAAACATGATTTATAGAAATGATAAGCTGGGCTTATTTCTCCTCTGTTCTTCCTTACCCAGACATCCTGGAAAGATACATGGCTCAGATAAATTGCCCTAGGTGTCAGGGTTTATTCTTGTGGGCCTCACAGACCTTTAGGAGTTGAAGATGCCCTTTTTTGTATATTTCTTGTTCATCTATCTTTGGACAGTAGTGGGCAGCCTGGGTAGTCATTAAGACAGATGCAAGACTCAGTATGCCAATGTTCTTCATTAACCAATTGGCATTTGTTGATTTCTGTTATGCCTCTGTCACTACACCCAAATGCTTGGAAATTTCTTATACAAACAGAATGTTATCTCCTTCAAAGCCTGTGTTACTAAATTAAGCTGCTTTCTCACTTTCATGGTGTCAGTGTACTTGCTATCTGCTTCCATGTCCTATGATCAATATGTATCCATTAGTCCCTACTCCTGTATATGTCCACAATGTCCCTAGGAATCTGCATTCAGCTTCTAGAAGCCCCCCATAACTACAGTTTCCTTGTGGCACTGTTTCATACCATCCTCACATTCTGCCTCTCTTATTGCCACTCCAATATCATCAATCATTACTATTGTGATGACCTGCCTCTCCTCAGGCTAACTCACTCAGATACTCCAAACTGCTACTGACTTTGGTCTGTGCTGGTATCATTTTCATTCCTTTAGTTATTGTTGTTTTTGTCTCCTATATGTTCATTATATCTGCCATCCTGAGGATGTGCTCAGGTGAGGGCAGGCTTCTCCATATTTTATTCTCCTCTGACAGTGGTGGTTTTGCTCTATGGGACCCTATTATTTATGTATGTTCAGCCCAAACCTGGTCATTCCATTGATACTGATAAAATGACTTCTTGTTTTATACTTTAGTTATCCTCATGCTTAACCCCTTGATTTATAGCTTAAGGAACACAGAGGTAAAAAATATCTTCCACAGAGTCTCCAAGAATGCATGCAAACTTTGTATTTAGCATTCATTATAGAATGTTTTCCTAGTAAACTATGGCAAAGGCAAGTGTACTTGATAATATATTTAATAGATGTATTTTCATTATCTTTTACTCCTAAACAAAAACTAATTATAAGGCACAAATAGATTATTTCCCTTATATTCAGAAATTAATCCTCATAAGTTAGATAACAATTAAGTCAGTAGTTCATTGATAACCTGGGAACCTCCAAGGTCACTGGCCCTCAAGGCAGTATCTGAACTTGGCTCTGGGAACAGTGGTATTAGAGACTTGATGGTGTCCTTATATGATATCCCCAGCTGATTATGAATTCTCAGGAAATGAATAGGCATTTGGGTATCCAGATCAATATCAATTAATTCTGAAACTATCCCAGAAATGAAGTCCCAGTCCTGCCTCAGTTATATTGGAAGTTTTATCTCATATAATTGCCCCCACTCTTCTGTCTGAAACCACTTCAGAACACCAGCTCCCCTCATGGATCTTATGTCTGTGAGCTCAGGAACAACCAGCTAATAACTAGAGAAGCTTCTCAAGGGCACACAAAAGGGTTCAGGGAACCCACAGAGTAACTCCTGTAAAAGAGAACATTGTGAGAAGGTAGAAATGACAATCTTTTGCCAAATAACTCCCTCCATGAGAAAGCTTAAATGAGCAGGCACCTCCAGGCCTGAAAGTGTTGGAACACAAAACAGCAACCCACATGGACACTATGCCAGTTTGAATGTATTGTGTCCCCCAAATGCCATTATCTTTGATGTAGTTTTGTGGGGCAGATGTTTTGGTGCTGATTAGATTTGCTTGGAATTTGCCCTACCCAGCTGTGGGTGATGACTCTGATGAGATATTCCCATGGAGGCATGGCGCCACCCATTCAGGGTGGGCCTTGATCAGTGGAGCCATATAAATGAGCTGACAAAAAGAGAAGGAACTGAGTGCAGCTGTGAGTGATGTTTTGAAGAGAAGCAAGCTTGCTAGAGAGGAATGTCCTGGGAGAAAGCCATTTTGAAATCAGAACTTTGGAGCAGACGCCAGCCACATGCCTTCCCAGCTAACAGAGGTTTTCCGGACACCATTGGCCATCCTCCAGGGAAGGTACCCGATTACTGATGGGTTACCTTGGACACTTTATGGCCTTAAGACTGTAACTGTATAGCCAAATAAACCCCCTTTTTATAAAAGCCAATCCATCTCTGGTGTTTTGAATTCTGCAGCATTAGCAAACTAGAACAGACGCCATGGAGATGATCTCTCTAGGCCAGCATCAATAGAAAGGGAGTCAAGTTAAACTAAGTCAGCTTTAAGGAGGTTTATGTGGTGGTGGAGTGGACAGGCCAGATGTGGAGGATGGCAAGTGAGTGATTCAGTGGGATACATGGTGTGGGCTGATTTTAGGGAATGAGTGATGTCCTGCAAGTTTGGGGTCAGGTGAAGATATCCCTCTCTTGACTCTGCCTTGACCCTGAATCAGGAGGTGGAACTTAGTTCTCAATGTCCTCTCTTAGACAAACAGCAGACTTTCATTTTTCATAAACAGTATTATTTGTACCCCAAAATCTTTCTTTTAAAGGAAATCAAAACATTTTCTATCATTCCTTCTTTGAGAAACTCAAAGAAGGCTTAATTTGAATAATCCTTTTTTGACCATCCAGGCAGTAATACTGTATTGAGAAGGGTACTCTCTCTGAACTCAAGGTGCCTGTGCTCCTTCAGGTAGGACTCAGCTCCCTGAAGCCAGAGATCAAGTTTAGCATTACAGCAGAGGCTTTCTGAAACTCAGCCTTGCTCTCTAGAGCAGCCCTAAGGCAGAGGCTTTACTCAGAGACACCAGAATTGGAGAGGCAGATGATGAACAGTTATTGTGTGGTTCTGTCCCACTAACATATTCTACCCTCTCTTAATAATCTACACCTGGACACTGAGTCACAGGGCTTGAAATTTACCTGGGGTCCCCTCCTGTTCACCCTCCTTTCCCTAAAGAAAGGCTTTCTTCTTTCCCAACAGGGACCATCTGAGGAGTCTGTGCAAACATAACTGAATTACTACAGTGAGAGGAACTGGCTAAGAGTCCACTCCCCTGGGGAATAGATCTGGGTTTCCCTACCTGATTCCTCTCTCCTTTTTCCATAAACAGACTCATCTGGTTGATCGTTATAAAAAGAAAGACCAAAATCCCAGGCAAAAAGTGTTTAAAACATTAAAGTATCCACATGTGATGAGTGCAAAACTATATGATGGTACTCTGAACAGTTGATTGTACACCATGGATGACTGTATGGTATGTGAATATATTTCAATAAAACAAAATTTAATTTAAATAAAAGTATCCACATGGGTAAGCTTGTGCTTGCACACTGGACACTGGGTCTCCTTGGAAAGTAGAGATCTGTGTCCATCTTCTGCATCACACACCTGCCTTGGGCAGCATTGAGCACTAGGCACTATGCCTGTGCTGCCTAGAGATCCAGGCCTGCATCACAGAGCCCAGAATTCTCAGAGGGTTGTCAGAGGAGGTGGAGGGGCAAGGGAAGGGGCAGCCCAGCCTCTCCCCAATGTTAAAGACACCACAACCCACCTGGGCCTTGTTACTTTCCAACTCCAAGTTTACAGTTTTTATCTGTATTGGCTATTTAAATAGACATTGGGAATTGATGTGAGTAATGTTTTTCTCTGCATACCTTGAAAAATATTCTTTAAATTATACTACAAGTGTAAGTGAATGGGAGAAGACTTTCCAGAATAAATTCCATTTGGTCTTGGTGTATAAATACATTTTAAATATTGTAGGATTTTATTTGCTAATATTTTGAGGACCTTTCCATCTTGATTTATGAGAGATATTGACATGTAGTTTTCCTTTCTTTAATGGCTTTATCTTGTGATGTTAGGGTCAATGTGGCCTCAGAATGAGTCAGAATCTGTTCTCTTTACTTCTATTTTCTGGAATAACTTGTAAAAAATTGGTATAATTTCTTTCTTAAATGTTTGGTAGAATATACCAGTGAAGTCTTCTGGACCTTGTGCTTTTTTTTGGGGGGGGGGGGAATTTTTAATTGATCATTGATTTAAAATATTTAAAAGATATCAAATTATTCAGGTTATTAATTTCTCTTTGTAATTTGGTAGTTTGTGACTTTCAAGGAATTGGTTCATTTCATCTTTGTTTTCAAATTTGTGGACACAGAGTCTTCAGAATACTTCTTTATTATCATTTCAAAATCCATGGGATCAATTGTAATTACCCTTTCTTCATTTCTGAAATTGATAATTAGTGTCTTCTATTTTCTTGGATAGACTCCTTAAAAAATCATCAATTTTCTTGATACATTCAACATATCTTTATATTTTGTTGATTTTCTCTATCATTTTGTTGTTCTCAGATTCAGAGTTTTGTCCTAATTTTTATTTATTTCTTCTGCTTTCTTTAGGCTTGGCACCCTGTGTAATTCAGTTTCCTAAGGTGGAATCCTAAGTTATTGTTTTTAACATTTTTTTATTTTCCAATACGGTGATTTAATATAATTGTCCCTGTAAGCTCTGCCTTTTTTTTGTTTTTATAATTCATTTTTAATTGTTAACTTTAACATATATATATAGCAAAAAAACTTAAAGCATGACTTAACAAGTATTTAGAGAGCAAATTTCAAAGAATATTATGGGTTACACTTTCATAATTTCAGTTATTTTCATTATTGTAAAATATAACATATATACAGAAAGATGTTAACTTTTGATGTACAGTTCAAAAGACAGTTATATAGGTAATTTCAAAAATTTTTATGGGTTGCAGTTCCACAGTTTCAGTTCCTTCCTTATTGTGAAATATAGGGTATATACAGAAACATGAAAACTTTCAAAGAAGATTTCAACAAATAGCTCTAGACAAATTTCAAAGAATGTTATAGGTTAGAGTTCCAAAATTTTTTATTTTCTCCTAGCTGTTCTAATACCATAGCATCTAAAAATTATATTTATATAAAGTTCAATATTCATAATTCTTTGTGAAATCCTATCTTGACTGTTTCTATCACTACCTCTAATTTAATCATTTTCCAAATTCAGGGGTGTCTAGGCAGTGACCACCCTAACTTGTTCATATGGAAAAGGGGATGTTGATATCTAGTTTAATTCCCTTTGTGGACTGACAGAACACTTTGTATGATTTCTATACTTTAAACTTTTTAATATGTGTTTTATGGCCAAGAATGTGGTCTATTTTTGTGAAGGTTGTATGTGAACCCCAAAAGAATGTGCATTATGCTGGTGTGGGATATAGTATTCTCTAAATATCCATTGGATCAACTTGCTAGTTGTTCAAATAATCTGTATCCTTACCAATTTCTTCCTGCTTGATATATCAATTACTGACAGAGAGATATTGAAGTCTCATACTCCAATAGTGATTTGTCTCTTTCTCCTTTCAGTCTGTCGTTCTGTTTCTTAATTTTTTAGGTGCATACACTTTAGAATTTTTACATCTTCTTGGAGGAGTGACAATTTTATCATTATGTTATGCCCCTGTATCCATGATAATCTCCCACATTCTGATATCTGCTTTGTCTAAAATTAATATAGCTACTGCAGCTTTCTTTTGCTTAGTGTTAATATGGTATTTTAGTTACCTAGACTGCTGAAAGCAGATACCATGAAATGGGTTGACTTAACAATAGGAGTTTATTAGCTTGCAGTTTGGGGGGCTAAGAAAATTGTTCAAATCAAGGCATCATCACAGTGATGCTTTCCTTGCAGAGACTGGCTAAAGGTAATCCTTGGCTCCTCTGCCACACGGCAAGGCACATCATGGTGTCTGCTGGTCTCTCCCTTCTCTTCTGGGTTTCTTTGCTTTCAGCTTCCTGCTTACATGACTTTCTCTTTGTCTGAATTTCATTTTTTTATAAAGGACTTCAGTAAGAGGACTAAGACCCAGCCTGAGCCACATCTTAACTGAATTGGCTTCATCCAAAAGCCCTACTTACATAAGGTTTATACCCAGAGGAATGGATTAGATTTAAGAACATGATTTCCTGGGGTACATTCAGTTCCAAACCACCATACATGGCATATCTTTTCTTTTTCTTTTAACATATGTCTTTATATTGAAAGTGGGTTTCTTGTAGACAGCATATAGTTGGGTTTCATTTTATTATCAATTCAGATGATCTCTGTCTTTTAATTTTTGTATTTAGACCATTCACATAGGAAGTGACTATCAATATAGTTGGGTTAATACATACTGTGTTTGTAGCATTTTCTTTTACCTTGTATATTTTCTTTTTTACTTTTCCCCTTTTTTCTGACTTCTCTGGTTTGAACTGAGCATTTTGTATGATTCTATTGATCTCTGCTCTCAATGTACCAATTATACTTCTTTAAAAAATTTAATTGTTCCCCTAGACTTTACAATATAAATGTTTGAATAATCTAAGTCCATTTTCAAATAACCCTTTCATGCTTCACATGTAGTGCAGGTACCTACCCTTCCATTCCTTTGATATTTCTTTCATTTGTTTCACTTATCTGTACACTATAATCACCCAATACATTGTTACTATTATTACTTGAAGCAAAAGTTCTGTTTCAGATTTATTAAGAACAAAAAATAAAATGTTCTTTACTCTTCATTTCACAAATACAAAATATCTGATCATTTCCTTTTCCCCAATGCACTGTTACCCTGGTGAAAGGCCATAGGTCCCCCTGAGGAAGGCTGGGAGGAAGATTAACAGTAAAATTTTTAGCAGTGTAACAGGCTCCTCCCCCAAGCATACCCAACCTTCCCTTCATTCAAGGGGCTCTGGATCTGTAAACTGTCTCAAGTCTGGGAATTGATTAAGGGACCATGACTCTCTGTTTTTGTAATTCAAGGGAGACTTTAGTTCACTTGACTTAGAATTCTTCTGCCAATACAGTTCAAACAAGAATTTAATCAATTGCACATCTATTTTACTACTTGCTACTCCATGATCTACTTGCCAACACCATAAGTCATTGTGAGTCATATTATTTTGATTGCTGCTTTGAGCCTGTTTTCCATTATGGTAGTCATGCCTACCTTATCTGTGGTGATTAACTGCAGCCACTTGGCTTCTGCTGACTCAGGATCCTATTATCCCCTTTGTGTTTAAGGATTCCTGCTCAGTGACAGCAGTTCCTACAGTAATATCTGACCTACAGAGAATGACAACTACAGAGCTCTTCAGGGATGATGGAGCTAGTCTCACAAATTTATTCCTCACAGTCCTGGTAAAATGTGTGTCCTATGGACTTTCCAGGGGTGTGTGAGCAGGTCTCCCATGATTAATCCACATTAATATTCCAATCTCTCTAAGCCTTTGAATCCCCACCTCCACATTATACCAGGGCAGTTCTGGCATTTCAACCTCCAGTAATGCCAGCCACATTTTGATCCATATTTCAGCCAACCACCCAAAAACAAACTGTTAATCCCCTTTCTAGCACCTCAAGCTACAACATTGGATGCAGAATCTCTGCTTAGTGGGCCCATATCAGTAAATTCAGCCTTATCCAACATTATATTCCTTCCACCATTATCCAACACACTTAATATCCATGCCCACACACATTCCCCTGGTTTCTGTCTGTATAAGTTGGACAACTCATACAGTTCTTTTGGAGTATAGCATACTTTCTCATGGGTCACATTTTGTACCTCACCCTTCAGGTGAGGTCTTGAAGCAAAGACTGGTGGTGGGGGTGGGTCATGAAAAGAGTTAGAATTAACCCTCAAGCCATTTACCTCAGGACATTCTGTTGCATTTTCATCTCTTAAAACAGGATTAATCTCTAAAGACAAAGGAGTGAGGCCTGCCTCCTCAGGGGGGTGATTACAGATTAGCAGGCACTGAATCTCTTGTGGTGGAAGATGGATGGAAAGCTCCTTAGGGCATACTGGAGGTGGGGAAGTGTTTCCTCAGGACAGCCCTCTACAGGTAAATCTAGCAATGACTCAGCAGAATCCAGGGTTCCAGTATCCTCACTGCCATTATTATCAATCCATATGTCCCCATCCAAAGTTTTGGGATCACATTCTTTTCCAATCAATGCCTTTATGTAAAGAACAGACAACCTGAGAGGTTGAGATTTTAGTTTATGTTGTAAATCTGCTACTTGCACAATGAGAGTCTGCATCTGGTTTTCAGAAATCTCAAGTCTACAGGCACAGAAAAGTATATTTTCTTTCAGGGCATACATAGAAACTTTACATCTGTCATACGGCATTTAAGTTTTAAATTTGAAGACTTTATCTCATCTCTTTCTCTTACAACTTTATCCAAAGTATCTAAGAGTAGCCTGCCAACATCATTATACCTCTTAATACTGCAAAACTCTGTGAAGGTGTCAAAACACTGTCACCCAGAGCCTTGTTTTGTACAAGATTATGATTAGGAGAATGATACAGTGCTATTTTGTGTATCTCCTTTGCCAAATCATGCCATGGACTGTCAGTGCCCTCTTGATTATTGGAAATGAAGTCATTAGTGCCTTTGAATCTAATCAGAGTAGAAAACAAATTGTAAAAGCCCATTTTAAGATTCTGTTTCTCAGGAACCACTCCTGGTACCAAGTTATATTAGTTAGGGTTCTTTAGGGAAAAAGAATCAATGAGAGATATCTATGACTATAAGGTTTATAAAAGTGACTGACACAACTGTGGGTATGCAGGAGTCCAAATTCTGTACAGCAGTCAGCAAACTGGCAACTCTGATGAAGATGTTCAATGAACTCCTCAGGAAGCCCACTGGCAACTTCAATGAACTCCTCAGGAAATGAACTGGTATCATCGACAAAAGTGTTTGATGGTCTCCTCAGGAAACAAACTGGCAACTTTGATGAACTCCTCAGGAAATGCTTTGCTGGTCAGCCAAAGAAGAAATGAAGGTCCTCTATCTGTCTCACTTAAAGGTCTTCAACTGATTGATTGGATTAAATCCAGCCAACTGCATTCTGTCACTGTGGAAGACATGCCCTGCATTGAGTCATCAGACACAGCTGCAGCCAACTGACTGATGATTTAATAAACCAGCCTGTTGGTTTATTAAACAGCCACAAATGTCCTTGCAGCAATGGTTAGGCCAGTGCTTCCTTGACCAGAGAGCAGGGTACCATCACCTGGCCAAGTTGACACATGAAACTAGCCATCACAGTCATCAAGTGGTGTAAAGATGATAACATTTCCGGAAAACAATTAATGGATATACCAGAAATCTGTATAGCTGTATTTTGCAGAAAAGGCATGAAGTTTTGTAGGCACAGAAGGAGAGAATAGAAATAACTGATTAATTTGTTGAATATATTTCAGGCAAGTGAAAAATAGAGTGGAAAGCAGACATTCAAGAAAAATCCTGGTAGCTTCACAAGACAATAAAATAAGCAAATTGGTTATAACAAAAACAAGTGATGAGTAGCCTTTGAAAACAATGTTGGTAGATAAGGGTGGTGATTCAGATCCCTTATAAAAGACGTTAAGTGCTTGGCAAAAGTTGCAGTCTTTTGTGTTAGGAAATGGGGATTTCCTTAAGAATTCTGAGGAGAGGAGTTGTGTAACACTAGTCTAACTTTGTTGGAAAAGGATGAAAAATTCCCTAAAAATTGGAAGGTTTTTGAAATCAGAATAGACAACAAATATTACAGCAACAGGCACTAGTGAAGGAGGAAAATAATTAGCTGAAAGGAATATCCTGTTCACTTTGAAGTTTTTATAATACATGTAGCACAAAATGGTCAAGAGACATTTGGAATCAAAAGCTAGGAAGCTAGGTAAATGGGGGGAAATAATGATAGAATTTTATGAGTCAATGCATAAAGTTAAGTGTTGAATCTGTCATGACGTAGTACAAGAGACCTATTGGAGAATAATTGAAAAAGGGCTCAAGATTGAGAGCTATCAAAAATGGTCCCTCTCTAATTTCTTTGAGCTTCTGTTTCTTCTGCTGTCAACTGTTGCTAGTTTCATCCACACAGTTAGTACCTACAACCCTCACCATGGGTGTGAGGTTATTGAAATGAGGGATGTGCTAATTCTTTGAAAAAAATGTTATTTCAGATGTGGTGTGAAACGTGAATGACAAATGACTAAACTTAATTAAATGTGATAGCATTTCAAGTTATTTGAAAAGTAATGAGATTGATAAGAAATGCAAAATTATGTGCCAGTAGGAGTGACTTTAATGCATTGAATCAAGATGGATCTTGGATTCTTTAGCAACTATGAATTCACGTTTTCAATTCCAAGCTTGAATTTTTAAAATGTGAAATAATTGTTATAGAAGAATACACACACAAACATAAATTCTGATTAAAATTGAGAGAAAGCAATTTTACAGAACTACAGAAACCAGCAGTTGCATATGTCAGGCAATTTGCAGTTATCATCTCTCTAAGATACTGAGAAATGGAATGCTGACTAAGGTAGTTGGGGTGAAAGTCACCTTTCAGGAAACCAGTGACTGCAGTATGAGCCTAGTCTAAATATCCATCTTCAAAGTTGAATTTGGAAAAGAGCTTTCCTCTTAGAATAAGGCATGTTTTATTTTAAGATATCAAAATTTGAATATGTAAATATACATTATATTTTTATATCTGCATTATATATATTTATATATATATATATACACACACACATCTAAAACTGGAATCATACCCCATCCTTCTCACTAGTCATTAGGGAGTGAGGTTAAGGAGGAATTTGGTTGAAGATAAAAGGAAAAACAAGCAAGTGATAATTCCAGGATTTTTTCAAGTTAATTTGTGTCTTAGAGTGGTGATATGGGGCAGATGCCCATGTTGCTTGTATCTGTACTTTTATCTTCCATGAAAAGCTGGAACCTGATTTGGTGAGAACAGAGAGTGAATATATGGAAGGGAAACTTACCTGTATGAAAATGTAAAATATTATCAGCACTATGAGCAGGGTAAAATTTTACAGATTAATTTATACTGGGAAATTTTTACTTTCATTTGGAACATGTTTGCACATGTGTGTTGTTAGGTCAGAGTGATTCAGGAATCCACACAACACAGTGAGTCATGGTTTAAGGAGAGAGTTTAAGGTTTGTTAGAGGAAGAAAGCAGAAGAAAGCAGGTGGGAGCCAGTGAAAAGAGAGAAAGAAAAAATGGCTCCAGCTCTCTATCTGAGAGCAGCATTTTTTAAAGGAAAAAACCCACGTGGGGAGAGAAGGGTGCCCTGTGCTTTGAGTGGGTGAGGGCTTCTCAACTTCTGAGCTGATTTCTAGGGTTCTAACACACTACTCTTTGATGTGCACTGTATTATCTATGTGGAGGAAGCAGGCCTTTTGGCTTGTTTGTGGTCATTCATCTTATGGACCTATCTGATTTTACATTATCCACCCCCTGGGGTCTAGGTGTCACTATGAATGGAATTTCTAAAGCAGCCTTCAACTCTTTGTTTATGGTGCACCTGGTATCTATGAGATAAGCAGCAGGGCCCCTGGATCAGACATTCCTGTTATATGTTAGACTCTTTTTTCTGGGGTCTGACATATGTGTTTTCATATGTTCTGATAATTGAAAATATGATGGGGCATACTTTCATTTCACAGTGCTGGTGATCCTCAAAATGGACTAGAGAGAGTATTAGATCTCTTTCTTTCACTCTGTAGTGTTTTGCTGGGGCCTCTTGCGGCCTTTTTTTCTTCTAGAATGCATGTTCAAACTTCATAAAGGATATGGGTGCACTTAATTTTGTCTCACTGAGAGGCCTGGCTGGGAATAGCAATGTATCATATAATAATGAGTGATTCTTCCAGATGAGGATGGGTATTTGCACTTTGAAGGGATGTTGAAGATAGAGAAAGAAGGAAAGTTTTAGACAGGAGCAATGCTAGAGACTATGGATCATCATTTAAGGGAGCCCTTGTAAATACCTAACATTTTATCTCAAATTCTTTACTCAAATACATCTTGAGGTGTATTAAATTGTGTATCCCAGTTGAGGCATTTTCTTGGTCTTGGTATACATCCTGGTGGGTCTGAACCCATTGCAAGTAAGATCTCTTCAAGATGTTATTTTAGTTAAGGTGTGAGCCTACTAATCAGGGTGGGCTTTAATCTGGATTACTTGGTCCTTCATAAGCAGGGTGAATGTCCCATGGAGAGAGAGACCCCACGGAAAGCATCCAGAAGCTGGAATGGAGCCTGGAAGAGGAAGAATAAGATGGCATATGCATGGCCATGTGACAGAGAAGCCAGGAACAACAAGGATGGCCAACCACCCAGAAGATATCAACCCAAAGAGGGAGCAAGGCTTCTAGCCTCAGAAACTGTAAACCAATAAGTTTCTGTTGTTAATTCAATATCAAATACACAAAAAAGATATTTGTTTTAGCAGCTAGGAAAAAAAAAGTCTCCATGTCTAACTTTTTTTCTTCTGTGTACTTTACTTTTTCCCAAAACTTCAGAAAAAATATAATAAAATCCTACCATGTTGTGTATATGGTGGTGGTGAGTAGGAAAAGAGATCATATAACATGATTAATCCTATGACCATTTTCTTAGCTTTCACGTTTTTGACATAAAACTGCTCAGTAGTTAGAAAAAGAAAAATTGTAAACACAATGGTCCAGTAATGTGTGACAAGAAAATTGATTCTGTTGACACTTTGTTTAAGGATTATATGATTGGATTTTGTCTTTGATAATCAATATTTTAGAAACATAGGGACATTTAATGTTTAAAAGGAAGCTAGTCTCATGAGACCATTTGACTGATAGCTGTAGATGAACTTGATGGCTTTTTTAAAGTATTTTTTGTTTTTTTAATTCAATTTTATTGAGAGATATTCACATACCATACAATAATCCAAAGTGTACAATCAATTGTTCACAGTATCATCATATAGTTGTGCATTCCACACCCCAACCTATTTTTGATCATTTTTCTTGTACTAGAAAAAGTGAAAATAAGAATAAAAAATAAAAGCAAAGAGCATGCAAATCATCCCTCGTCCCACCCTATTTTTCAGTTTTTTGTCCCCATTTTTCTACTCATCCATCCATACACTAGATAAAAGGGATGTGATCCACAAGGCTTTCACAATCACACTGTCACGTCTTGTAAGCTACATTGTTATACAATCATCTTCTACTCAAGGCTACTGGGTAGCAGTTTGAAAATTTCAGGCATTTACTTCTAGCTATTGTGCATTGAAATCTAACAAGCATTATCTATATAGTATATAACAATGCCCACCAGATGGCCTTTTAATATACTTGTTTCCTTCATTAATCAGTTCTCCAAACATACTATATTTATTGTGTCCCTACTACATGTGAGGCACTATGCTAGCTGCTGAACACTCAGTAGAGAACATCACAGACACTTTCCTTGCCTCTCTTGATGCTCTGTTTAGTAAAGAGGTGACTTACAGTAACAAAAATGCCAAAATATATTCAATATTTAGAGTGTAGAGGAAGGAGAAGAAACAAGAGAAACATGTAACCCAGTCAAGAACATGAAGTAAGCTTGACAGAGACAGTGATATTTAGGCTATGTTCTGAGAGGTAACTAGAAGTTATCCTATGAAGTTGTTAGGGGGTTGGTGTTGTAAGCGAATGTGTTGAAGGCCCTGCCCTCAGATGAGACTTTCCATATCCAAGGCAATGGTATGTCTGGAGTTTTTGGAGGGTGAGGAAAAGGGATGTTAGAAGGGAACTGATTTGATGGTCCTTTAGGCCATATTAAGAATTTTAGACTAGATTCTCAGAGTCAAAGTACACCATGTGAAGACTTTACTCAGGAGTGTGGTATGATGAAACATTCTTCTTTGGAAGAATAAAAAGTTACCTTGGCTGCAGTATGGAGAATGCATGATAGAAGGACAAGAGTTGCAGAAGGTCATTTGGGTGAGAGATATAGTTGTCCAGACAGGACAGGATGATTGCTTGGACTAAGATATTGATGGGGAAATAGATGTAGATAGTGGCATCATTTATTGCAGTGTCAGTTACTGAGATAGGAACAACTGGGGAGGAACAGATTGTGCTTGCTGATCAAGGGTTCTGTGTTAGAGGTTTTACAGTTATATGGCTGAGATATCCAGACTGAAATGTTAAGTAAGCCGTTGGAGCCCACAGGAGAAGTCTGCACTGAAGATATAAACATGGGAGTCATGAAGGTATGTAAATTAATGAAGGCATGTGATTGAAGTCAGAATATAGAGGGGAAAGGAAAGAGGACTATATGCAAGGGCCTCCAAACACCATCAGTCTAAGAATTCTGGAGCATGTTTTAAACAGAAGAACTCCCACTCTCAAGAAGGGGAGTTTTCCAGATTTGTAATTTGGAGTGATTTGCAATGGCTTACTAGAAACCTTATCCAAGTTGCCCACTGAAGACCTTTCACTTCCACCCTTTGCCCTTCACCTTGAAGTTTCTTCTCTTCCTTTTTATTACAAACTCATGATACCATCTTCATTTCTGTCACTAGATCAGAATAAAAATTTCTTCATAACCCTCCAGGCAGGTGTTGGATTATCTGATTTTGGTTGACTTTTACCCCTACTTTCTGCAATTTAGCAGAAAACTTGAGCGTTTGCTAAATCTTCTATAGGCCAAGTAAGCCCCCAAAACACCTTCAGAAACAAGTGGGAAGTACTCAAATCTCCTAACTTGAATTCAGTTTAGTTTGTAGATTATTGGTATTAGAGTTTAGACAAAATACCACAGAAGAAACATATTAACTCTTTCAGGACCCAGAAGTCTACCGCATCCTCTGAAATATCCATGAACATAATTTTAATAGTAGTTCAGGGCAGTTTCCTACACTGGAAAAGTATATTTTCAAGAGGAAAAATTAAGGCTGTTTCTTACCACAGTCAACATAGTATTAAGGTAAAGCCTATTTTTAAATGTACATTTTTTAGATTTAATAACTCATAGAATTTTTATTTTAGTTTAAATCTTTATTTTTCTCACTCATTTGGCTCTTAAAATAAGCTTCAAGATGTACATGGATAAAGCAATATTTTGAGCCCAGTACCAAGAGTGTTAATGCAGAATCTCAATGTTTCAGTCTCTTTCTTCTATACCAATTGCTAAGAACACTGTCAATTATTTAAAATGACTTTGTCACACATTTTCTCAGTACTTGCCTTGACAGTTCAAATTCCTCAGACTATCAAATTTGTATTCCTCAAAACTTGCAAGAACATCAGTAATAAGTCAGGTGGGGATGTTTAATGTTTTCACATTTTGCTTCAGTTCATCAGGGGGGCCCTGCGAGTACATTTTTATTCTCTGCACAAATTACTTTGAGATGTATCAGGATACCAAACTAACCTGTACAAATGCACCAGATCTCACTTTTTATTCTAAGTTCTGTGTAATTATGGTGTTTGTATAAACTGACATGCAATTTAAATTATTTAGCGTGCTTCAGAAAATATAGATCCTGTAGCAAATAAATATCTCTTCCTTTGGTCTTACACAGAAGTTGAAGTTTTAAAATACAGTCAATATCATCCTTTACCCTTTGGCCTGATTTGCCTTAGTCCTAACAATATCCACTTCATTCATACCTCTGATTGAGGTCTGAACTCTCTTTCAGCTTTTTAAAACTTTGCTGTGAGTGGTAATACTGACATTCATAGGTTCTGAACTCTATCTCAGTCTCAGGTGTCACACAGACACCCAAAGTTCCAGAGACCAACAAGATTATACACCAACAGCTCAGGAATAGATATGATTGCCATAAAAACTTTCAATCTAGGGACCTTACAATAAGCCTTCCCCTGATAACCTGTACTCTAAGATTCAATTCACAGAGTTCACACATTACAATTAGTCACTGTCCTCAAGAGCCACTCACCTCGTTCCATGACCCACAGTTTCATTCTTTCCTGCATCTACTCAATATTGTATTGTATGCATATACCACACTTCACCATTTTGTTCATCAGTCAATGTAGTTTTAGATCACCTCCATCCTTTGTGATTCATGAATGTTGCCACAATAAACACCAGTGTGCAAATGTTCATTCATATCCCCACTCTCATATCTTCCAAGCATATACTCAATAATGAAGGTGGAGGACTTTATGGCACCCACTTACTTAGCTTCTTGTGCAAATAACACACTGTCTTCCAGATAGGCCACAGAGCATTCTGCTTCCCCACCAACAGGGAATAGGTAAATCCCTCTCTCCAGTTTTCTCCAGCACCTGTTTCTCCAGACTGTGTTTATTTTTTTCCACTGCAATTTTATAGAGATATATTCACATACCATGCAATCATCCATGGTGTAAAATGAATATTCATAGTATCATCATACAATTGTGCACGTGTAGCCACAATCAGCACTTGAATATATTCATTACTGCAGAGAAAAATATAAACAATTAAAAAAATTAAAATTAAAAAATAAGAATCAAAAAGGTAAAAAAAAAATTAAAAACACAATACCATACGGTCCAATAAAAGGTCAGACAACACCGCCTCCAAGAATCACATACCCCTTCTTTATTACCACTTCTCATAGACATTTAGCTTTGGTATATTGTCTTTGTTTCACTTAATGGAAGCATATTATAATGTTACTGTTAACCACAGACTCTAGTTCACATTGGTTTTATTTTCACCCAATACCACCCTGATTTCAACACCTTGCAAGGTTGACATTAATTTGTTCTCCCACATGTAAAAACATATTTATATTTGTACATTTAGTCACCATCAATGATCGCTCTATTTTCACTAAGTTATACTGTCCCAGTCTTTGTTCAACAAAGACATCATTCCTTCTGGCATCACTCCCAGGCATGCAGCTTTGGTATACTCTTCCTGTCACATTTAATGTGACCATATTACAATGTTATTGCTAACCCCAGACTTCAGTTGCATTGGGTATATTCTTTCTTCCCCTTTTCATCATTCCACAAGGCCACTATTCATCTGTTCTTTACCATTTAAAAACATTTTTACATTTCTGTATTTAGTCATAATCACTGATCACTCTCAATTTCACAAAGTTACACAGTCCCAGTCTCTAACATCTATCATTCCCTCTGGTTTCAAACATGCTCCCAGGCCTCCTTCCTCAACCCTACTGACAGACATCCTTGATCAGTGCACCTACAATACCATACTATCATCACACAGCACTGCACTCTCCATTTGTGGATCTATACAGTCAATCCTGTTGAACATTCCACAATCCTTCAGCATGAAGTGCCTGATCTCTAACTTTGTATCTCCTGATAACCTGTGATCTCAGTTTTAACTCTCAATGTTTGTTCATTAATGTTGCTTCTTATTAGTGAGACCATATGGTATTTGTCCTTTTGTTTCTGGCTAACTTTGCTCAACATAATATTCTCAAGATTCATCCATGTTATTGTATGTTCCATGACTTTGCTCTGTCTTAAAGTTGTGTAATATTCCATTCTGTGTGTACACCACAATTTATCAACTCATCAGTTTATGGACATCTGAGTTGTTTCCATCTCTTGGCAATCATCAATAATGCTGCTATAATTTTTTTTTTTACAAATGTCCATTCATGCATTAGTTTTCAGTTCCTCTGTCTATATACCTACTAATAAAGTACCCCTTTATTTTATCTAAATTCAAGCCATTGGAATACTCTGAACCTCCACCCAAATGTGGCAAAGACAGACATGACAATTTTATTTGAATAAATAACTGTATACTTAAATATTTTGGCATATGGAGAAGACAGGATATATGGGTGGAAGGAGGATTTAAGGTTGTGGTGGGCAGAGGAACCCCATGAAAGTGGGTTATGGTGCAGGGGAAAGTGGTTATGGTGGCCTGGGGGACTTCGCACTGTTGATCTCTGCTGTTTGGACATGTTAGTAAACACTGGATTACTGATAGGGACATGAGACTGATGTTGCAGGTGTAGGTGCTGGATGCCTGAGAGTGGTCTTGATGGTTTCTGGGAAACATGGTTAGCATTGTCATTCCTCTTTAGGAAAGCCATCATGCCACACAGCCCAGCTTTTGTTGGAATTTCTTTTTTGGGGGTTCATTTTCCTTTGGGTGCAACTGGTTCTCTATGGATTCCACATCCAAAACAGGTTGACTGACCACCATGGCAAGGGAAGTCCCTAAAATGGCATCCCATTCTGGATCCTCTCCTGAGGGGCCATCAATTTCTATGCTACAGGTGAAATCGATGTCCTGAAAAATCCAGGATGCATGAATCTTAGCATACCTTTGCTCTTGTGGACCAGGCCACTCCATTTGTCCTCCATGTGGATATAGTGACCTTGCGAAGAGGCCATATCTCATCTGCAAATGGTTAAAAGTCCTTGGAAGACAGTGTAGGTGACTTGTGGTACTCTTCAGCATTATAATCAGGAGCCTGGTTCTGTGAGATCACCTGTTGATGGAAATTTGGCTCTATATCTTCATCTTTCTCTATGTCTTCCTCCCCCAATGCTCGGTGGTATGAGGCATTATTCAGTGATTGCCTTCCCAAGATTGGTCAGATGTTCATTGATACCCTGGGAATTTCCAAGGTCACTGAACTTCAGGGAGTATCTGAACTTGGCTCTGGGAATAGTGAGCATTAGCGACTTGATACCATCCTTATATGATTTCCCTGGTTGATCACAAATTCTCAGGAAATGAAAAGACCTTAGGATATCCTGATCAATATCAGCTAATTCTGAAACTATCCCTGAAATGATTTCCCTGCCCTGCCTAAGTTGTATCAGAAGTTGTTTCTCAAATAATCATTGTCACTGTTCTCTCAGAAGCCACTTCAGGACAACCACACTCCTCATTGCTGTTTTTTTTTTTTAATTAAATTCAGTTTCATTGAAATACATTCACACACCATACAATCATCCATGATATACAATCCACTGTCCACAGTATGATAACATAGTTATGCATTCATCACCACAATCTATCTCTGAACATTTTCCTTACATCAGAAAGAACCAGAACAAGAATAAAAAATAAAAGTGAAAAAAGAACACCCAAATCATCCCCCATCCCACCCAATTTGTCTTTTGGTTTTTATCCCCATTCCTCCACTCATCCATACACTAGATAAAGGGGGTGTGATCCACAAGGTCTTCACATTCACGTTGTCACCCCTTGTAATCTACATTATTATATAATTGTCTTCAGGAGTCCAGACTGTTGGGTTGGAGTTTGGTAGTTTCAGGTATTTACTTCTAGCTATTCCAATACATTAAAGCCTAAGAGGTGTTATCTATATATAGTGCATAAGAACGTCCACCAGAGTGACCTCTCGACTCCATTTGGAATCTCTCAGCCACTGAAACTATTTTGTCTCATTTTGCATCCCCTTTTTGGTCAAGAAGATACTCTCAGTCCCACATTGCCAGGTCCACATTCATCCCTGGGAGTCATACTCTGCATTGCCAGGGAGATTTACACCCCTGGGAGTCAGGTCCCACGTAGTGGGGAAGGCAGAGAGTTCATCTGTTGAGATGGCTCAGTTAGAGAGAGAGAGAGAGGGCCACATCTGAGCAACAAAGAGGTACTCAGGGGGAGACTCTTAGGCACCATTACATGCAAGTTTAGACTCTTCTTTGTGGTAATGAGCTTCATAAGGGCAAGTCCCATGCTCGAGGGCTCAGCACATCAAACAGCCAGTCCCAACGTTTGTGACAACATCAACACCAGTCCAGGTGAGGATGTCCAACACATCCACACCTTCCCCCAGATCCTCGGGGCTGGGGAGGGGGAGGCCCGTAAATATATTTTTTATTATCTGCCCAAATTACTCTAGGATGTGTCACTATTTCACTCCAGCCTATACTAACCTACCGTATCTCACTTCCTATTCAAATTTCCATGCAATTGTGGTGTTTGAACAAATCGACTGGAGAGTTGTCCCGTTTAGAAAATTTAGATCCTGTACCAAATAGATATCTATTCCCTTGGTCTCATATGAAAGTTGAAGTTTTAAAACACAATCAGTTTCAACCTTTATCCTTTGGCCTGGTTTGCCCTGGTCTTAACCAGACCTGCTTCATTCATATCACTAATTGAAGTCTGGGCTCTTTTTCAGCTTTTTTTTTTTTTTTTTTTGACAGTGGCTGTATGCACTAATACTGACATTCATATCTGCCGAGCTCTAGCTCTGAGTTTCAGGTGTCTCAGAGATATGCATTGTTCCAGAGACCAGTCAGGTTATATGCTAGGGGATCAGCATCTCAAAGTTTAGAGATAGGACTTACAATTCAGGTGTAGTTAACTGCTGTAAGAGCTTACAATCTAGGTACTATTACAATTATTGTGTCCACGTTAGGCTATGTTCTAAGATTCAATTCTGAGTTTACACATTGTAGTTAGTCCATATTGGTGAGGTATCATCCCTCTCACCATGTTTTCTCCAAAACTTTTACTCCTATATATATATTTTCCTACAATATTATACAGTTATATTCACATACCATACATTTATCCACAGTGTACAATCAGTTGTTCATGGTATCATCATAAAGTTGTACATTTATCACCACAATCAGCACTTGAACATATTGATTACTACAAGAAAAAATGTTTTTTTTAGCAATAAGAAAAAAATGATAAAAAGAAAAATAATATGTCATACAATACAATATACTACTAAGGACAGCAAATAACACCACTACCAAGAATCCCATATTACTCCCCTATATCCCCCTCTCATGTACATTTAGCATTGGCATATTGCCTTTGTTACATTTAATGGAGGTATATTACAATGTTACTGTTGACCATAGACTCCAGTTTGCTTTGATTATGTTTTTTCCTGAATACCATCCCTTTTTCAAATTCCTACATGGTTGACATTCATTTGCTTTCCCACATGCAAAAACATTTTTATATTTGTATATTTAGTAGCAGTCATTGGCCACTCCAGTTTTTGCCATGTTATACAGTCCCAGTCTTTATCATCTATCTTTACCTCTGGTGTCATACATTATCCTATCCCACCTCTTTCAGCTTTACTCACAGACATCTTTGTTCAGTGTACTTACAATACCGTGCTACCACCACACAGTATTATGCTATCTATTTCTGGATCTATGCAATCAATCCTAAACATTCTGTAGTCCTTCAGCATCAAATGGCTGATCTCTGCCCTCTTTCTATCTCC
Source organism: Choloepus didactylus (assembly GCF_015220235.1). Classification (NCBI taxonomy): domain Eukaryota; kingdom Metazoa; phylum Chordata; class Mammalia; order Pilosa; family Megalonychidae; genus Choloepus; species Choloepus didactylus. The sequence goes on from NC_051322.1 coordinate 83,056,748, forward strand.
TGGTCACCTGTGTTGTCAGCTTTTAACTCCCAAAGTTTGTTCATTAATGTCTGTTCATATTAGTGAGACCATACAGAATCTGTCCTTTTGTTTCTGGCTAACTTCACTCAACATAATGTCCTCAAGGTTCATCCACATTATTACATGATCCATGTCTTTGTTCTGTCTTACAGCTGCATAATATTCCATCATGTGTATATACCACAGTTTGTTTATCCACTCGTCCTTTGATGGACATTTGGGCTGTTTCCATCTCTTGGCAATTGTGAATAATGCTGCAATAAACATTGATTTACAAATGTCTGCTTGTGTCTTAAGTTTCAGTTCCTCTGAGTATATACCCAGCAATGGAATAGCTGGGTCATATGGCAGATCTATATTTAGCTTCCTGAAGAAACTCCATACTGTCTTCCAGAGTGGTTGCACCATTCTACATTCCCACCAACAATGAATAAGTGTGCCTCTTTCTCCACAACCTCTCCAGCACTTGTCATTTTCTGTTTTTTGGATAATGGTCATTCTGGTAGGTGTGAGATGATATCTCATTGTGGTTTTCATTTGCATTTCCTTAATAGCCAGTGAAGTTGAGCATTTTTTTACATGCTTTTGAGCCATTTGTATTTCCTCTTCAGAAAAATGTCTGTTCATGTCCTTTGCCCATATTTTAATTGGATTGTTTGTCTTTCTGTTATCGAGACGCAGGATTCCTTTATATATTTGGGATATTAAACCCTTAGCTGATGTGTGGTTTCCAAATATCATCTCCCATTGTGTAGGTTGGTTTTTACTTTTCTGACAAAGTCCTTTGATGTACAAAAGTGTTTAATTTTGAGGGGATCCCATTTGTCTATTTGTTCTTTGGTTGCTCATGCCTTGGGTGTGAGGTCTAAGAAACCACCTCCTTTCACAAGATCTTTAAGATATTGCCCTACATTTTCTTCTAAGAGTTTTATGGTCTTGGTGCTAATGTTTAGGTCTTTGATGCACTTTGAGTTAATTTTGGTATAAGGTGTGAGATGGACATCCTCCTTCATTCTTTTGGAAATGGATATCCAGTTCTCCAAACACCATTTATTGAACAGGCTGCTCTTTCCCAGTTGCTTCGGCTTCACTGCCTTATCAAAGATCAGTTGTCCATAGATGTAAGGGTCTACTTCTGAACACTCAATTCGATTCCATTGATCAGTATATCTGTCCTTATGCCAGTACCATGATGTTTTGAGCACTGTGGCTTTGTTATATGCTTCAAAGTCAGGTAATGTGAGACCTCCCACTTCATTCCTCTTTCTCAAGATATTTTTGGCTATTTGGGGCACTTTACCCTTCCAAATAAATTTAGTTATTGGTTTTTCTATTTCTGTAAAGTAAGTTGTTGGGATTTGAATTGGTATTGCATTGAATCTGTAAATCAGTTTAGGTAAAATTGCCATCTTAACTATATTTAGTCTTCCAATCCATGAACATGGTATGTTCTTACATTTTTTCAGGTCTTGTTCAATTTCTTTTAGCAGTTTCTTATAGTTTTCTATGTAAAGGTCTTTTGTGACCTTGGTTAAGTTTATTCCCAAATACTTGATTCTTTTGGTTGCTATTGTAAATGGGATTTTTTTTCTTAATTTCCTCCTCTTGTTGCACATTACTTGTGTATAGGAACACTACAGATTTTTGTGTGTTGATCTTGTAGCCTGCTACTTTGCTGTATTCATTGACTAGTTCTAGTAGCTTTGCTGTAGATTTTTCTGGGTTTCCTACATATAGAATCATGTCATCTGCAAATAGTGAAAGTTTTACTTCTTCCTCTCCAATTTGGATGCCTTTTATTTCTTTTTCTTGCCTAATTGCTCTAGCTAGAACTTCCAGCACAATGTTGAATATCAATGGTGATAGTGGGCATCCCTGTCTTGTTCCTGATCTTAGAGGAAAAGCTTTCAGTCTCTCCCCACTGAGTGTGATGTTAGCTGTGGGTTTTTCATATATTGCCTTTATCATATTGAAAAAGTTCCCTTCTATTCCTATCCTTTGAAGTGTTTTCATTAGGAAAAGATGTTGAATTTTTTCAAATGCCTTTTCTGCATCAATCAAGATGATCATGTGGTTCTTCTGCTTTGATTTATTGATGTGGTGTATTACATTAATTGATTTTCTTGTGTTGAACCAGCCTTGCATACCTGAAATAAATCCCACCTCGTCATGGTGTATAATTCTTTTAATGTGCTGCTGGATTTGATTTGCAAGTATTTTGTTGAGGATTTTTGTGTCTATTCATTAAAGAAATTGGTCTATAATTTTCTTTTTTTTTTGTAGTATCTTTGCCTGGTTTTGGTATTAGGGTGATGATGGCTTCATAGAAAGAGTTAGGTAGCTTTCCCTCTTCTTCAATTTTTTTGAAGAGATTGAGCAGGATTGGTACTAATTTGTTCTTGAATGCTTGGTAGAATTCACATGTGAAACCATCTGGTCCTGGGCTTTTCCTTTTTGGGAGCTTTTTGATGACTGACTCAATCTCTTTACTTGTGATTGGTTTGTTGAGGTCATCTATTTCTTCTTGAGTTAATGTTGGTTGTTTATGCTTTTCTAGGAAGTTGTCCATTTCATCTAAGTTGTCTAGTTTATTAGCATATATTTGCTCATAGTATCTTATCATTATCTCCTTAACTTCTGCAGGGTCGGTAGTTATATTTCCTTTTCCATTTCTGATTGCATTTATTTGCATCTGCTCTCTCTTTTTTTTTTGTTAGCCTAGCCAGTGGTCCATCGATTTTATTGATTTTCTCAAAGAACCAACTTCTGGTTTTGTTGATTCTCTCTATTGCTTTCCTGTTCTCAATTGCATTTATTTCTGCTCTAATCTTTGTTATTTCTTCCCTTCTGCTTGCTTTGGGGTTTGCTGTTCTTTCTCTAATTCCTCCAGGTGAGCAGTTAACTCTTCAATTTTTGCTCTCTCTTCTCTTTTAATATAGGCATTTAGGGCAATAAATTTCCCTCTCAGCACCGCCTTTGCTGCATCCCATAAGTTTTGATAAGTTGTGTTTTCATTGTCATTTGCCTCGAGGTATTTACTAATTTCTCTTGTAATTTCTTCCTTTACCCACTGGTTTTCTAAGAGGGTGTTGTTTAGCCTCCATACGTTTGTGAATTTTATGACCTTCTGCCTTTTATTTATTTCCAACTTCATTCCATTGTGGTCTGAGAAAGTGTTTTGTATAATATAAATATTTTTAAATTTGTTGAGACTTGCTTTGTGACCCAGCATGTGGTCTATCCTAGAGAATGTTCCATGAGCACTTGAGAAAAAAGTATGTCCTGCTGTTGTTGGATGTAGTGTTCTATAAATGCCCGTCAATTCTAGTTCATTTATCATACAATTCAACATCTCTGTTTCTTTAGTGATCCTCTGTCTAGATGTTCTATCCATTGATGAGAGTGGTGTATTGAAGTCTCCAACTATTATTGTAGAGGTGTCTATTTCTCCTTTCAGTGATCGCAGTGTTTGCCTCATGAATTTTGGGGCATTCTGGTTTGGTGCATAAATATTTATGTCTGTTATGTTTTCTTGATGAATTGACCCTTTTGTTAATATATAGTGTCCTTCTTTGTCTCTTTTAATTGTTTCACTTTTGAAGTCTAACTTGTCTGATATTAATATAGCTACTCCCACTTTTTTCTGGTTGTTGTTTGCATGAAATATCTTTTTCCAACCTTTCACGTTCAGTCTATGTTTGTCCTTGTGTCTAAAGTGAGTTTCTTGTAGACAGCATATAGATGGGTCCTGATTTTTAATCCATTCTGCCAGTCTGTCTTTTTATTGGGGAGTTTAATCCATTTACATTTAGTGTTATTACTATAAGGGCAGTACTTTCTACTACCATTTTGTTTTTTGGAATTTATATGTCATATCTTATTTTTTCTTCTCCTTTTACCTTTCCTGATAATCTTCATTTCTGCACTCTTCTCCAACTCTCTCTCTCCTGTCTTTTCCTATCAGCCTGTAGCACTCCCTTTAGTATTTCTTGTAGTGCCGGTCTCTTATTCACAAACTCTCTCAGTGTCTGTTTGTCTGAAAATGTTTTAATCTCTCCCTCATTTTTGAAGGAAAGTTTTGCTGGATATAGAATTCTTGGTTGGCAGTTTTTCTCTTTCAGTATCTTAAATATATCATGCCACTGTCTTCTTGCCTCCATGGTTTCTGCCGAGAAATCTGTACATAGTCTTATTGACCTTCCCTTGTATGTGATGGATTGCTTTTCTCTTGCTGCTTTCAGAATCCTCTCTTTGTCTTTGACAGTGGACAATCTGACCAGTAAGTGTCTTGGAGTAGGTCTATTGGGATCTATTCTATTTGGGGTATGTTGTACTTCTTGAATCTCTAATTTTCTGTCTTTTATAAGAGTTGGGAAATTTTCAGTGAATATGTCTTCTATTACTCTTTCTGCCCCTTTCCCCTCTCTTCTCCTTCTGAGATACCCATAACATGTATATTTGTGCATTTCATTTTGTCACTCAGCTCCCTAAGACCCTGCTCATATTTTTCCATTTTTTTCACCATCTGTTCTTTTGTGTGTATGAAATCGAATGACTTGTCTTCCAGTTCACTGATCCTTTCTTCTGCCTGTTCAAATCTACTGTTGTGTCCCTCCATTGTGTTTTTCATCTCCTCCATTGTGGACTTCATGCCCATGAGTTCTGCCATTTGGTTTTTTTTTAAGTTTATGAATTCTTCTTTATGGTCATCCAATGTCTTCTTTATATACTTCAGCTCTTTTGGTATATCTTCCTTCATTTCATCAAATTTATTTAGTATCAGTTGCCTCCACTCCTGTGTCTCAGCTGAGCTATTAGTTTGTTCCTTTGGCTGGTCCATGTTTTTGTGTTTCCTGGTATGGCTTGTTATCTTAAGTTGTCTAGGCATCTGATTTTCTTGATTAGTTTATTTTGGAGCTTGTTTTCTGTCTTTTACCTAGTGGTTTTCTTGTTGGTTGGCTTTGTTCTCTGGCCTCTGTTATTCAGTTCAACTTATTCTAGACCTCTAACTTAGATTCTATTTAGTTGATCAGAATTTTTCCCCTCTTGTTTTTTCTGTTTCTTGCTCTGCCTCTATGTAACCTTTTTGTGAGTGGGTCTCCTCAGAAATGGTCGACCCTAGTCAGATTTTCCCAGTCTAGTGAGGCCCAGGTCTCATTGGGAGGGTATGGAGTTTTCCTGAGAATGAGAGCCTCCTATGAGGCCTTTAGAATTTGTGGTTTTCCTCTCCTGTCCAGCAGGTGGTGCTGGCCAACCTGCAGCTCCCCCACCAATGTAAGGAGGTATGGAGCCTTTAGTTCTCCTGGTGACTCTGATCCTGTCAGGGGCATGGCTGACTGAAGCCGGAATCTGAATTCCAGCCCCTGGGGTCTGAATTCCCAGAAGAAGGACTGCCAGTTGAACTGGACCTCCCTCCACTCTCCCAATCCTCAGAACTCCAGTTGTCTCTCAGGGGCACTATTCCCTTCTCCTCTCTCCTCTTTGGGGCCTCTCCAGGTAGATTTCTTGGTCAGCCTGAGTTGCCAATTAAAGATGGGGGTGGAGGCCTTCAGTAGTGAATATGGAATTCAAAGACACTGTGGGTACTCTGTCTCCCCCAAGCCCAGCCTAGTCCCTCAACATGGGTTTTCCAATAGAAAATAACCACATATATTACTTTTAGATTAAAAAAAAAAAAAGGAGAAAAGAAATCAAGAAAAAGAAAAAAGGGGAAAAAAAAGAGTCTCTTTTAAAAGTCTTTCCCCAGCCTGTAAGTTTTGTCAGTGTCAGAATAGGGCATTTAAGGACATGCTTTGGGCTATTGTCTGATAATTACTCTCCAACTGCTTCAGTTCCACCCCTGCCTGGGGCTATTGAAATGCAAAAAGATAAGGGATCAGTGAGAAGCCAGAAGGGACAAAATGTAGGGGGAAAAATGGCTTTTTTGGAGTCTGGGAATGAGTGCCCACTTTTACGTGCCCCCACTTCTCGGAGCCCAGCCCTTCTTTAGCACCCCAGCTCCCAAAGTTAGTTAATTAATTTGTTAATTAATTCTGCAGTTGAGGCTGGGTTGAGCCTCCCTTCTTGCCCTCAGCAGATTGCTGTTTTTTGTTTTTTTTTCCCCCCTTTCAGGGAGTCAGCCGCAAGACAGTCTGTGAGGTCTGGGTGGGGAGGGGCGCTAGACCCCTGGTCCGGGGAACTTACAATGTTCACTGCGATCTCAGCTTTTCCTCCAATTCCAAACTTGTGTCCAATGTGTGACTGGTTACTGGAGACCCCGAAAACACTGTTTCATATAGTTCTTGGGTAATTGCCAGCTGCTCTAGGGGAGAGACGAAATTCTGCTCCTCACCACTCCGCCATCTTGCCCCGCCCCCCTCCTCATTGCTCTTATCTCTATGAGCTCAGGAAGAATCAGCTGACAACTAGAGAAGCTTCTCAAGTTCACACAAAGAGTTTAGGGACCACAGAGTAAGGCTTGTAAAAGAAGAAAGAAAGATATCCTTTATGGAGAACATCATGAAAAGGTGGAAATGACAAAATTTTGCCAAATAACTGCCTCCAGGAGAAGGCTGGAATGAGCAGGCATGAGTCCTCCAGACCTGAAAGATTTGGAACAAACAATAGCAACCCACATGGACACTATGGAGATGAGCTATCTGGGCCAGTATCAACAGAAAGGGAGTTAAGTCAGACTGAGTCAGCATTAAGGAGGCTTATATGTTGGTGGAGTGTAGAGCCCAGTGGTTGAGGATGGCAAGTGAGTGGTTCAGTGGAATCCATAGGGTGGGCTGAGCTTAGGTAGGGAGAGTTGTCATGAGAGTGTGAGGTCAGGTGAAGATCTCCATCTCTGCTCTCCCTTGACCATGAAAGAATCAGGAGGTGCAAATCCATTCTCACTCTCCTCTCTTAGGTGAAGAGCAGACCTTCATTTTTCATAAACAATATGACTTTGTACCTCAAAATCTATCATTTAAAGGGCATCAGAACATTTACTATCATTCCTCCTTTGAAAAACTCAAAGAAGGTTTTTTTGAATGATCCTTTATTGACAGTATGCTCTGTGGCCTATCTGGAAGACAGTGTGCTATTGACAGAAGGCATGTGCTGAGGGAGGTGAAATCTCTGACTTGGAGGTGCCTGTGATAAATCAGGTAGGACTCTGCTCCCTGAGACCATAACTCAAATTTAGCCTCTGAACAGAAGATTTCAGAGACTCAGACATACTCTCTAGATAAGCCCTAAGGCAGAGGCCTCACCCAGAAACACCAGACTTGGACAGGTGGATGATGAACATTCATTGTGTGGTTCTGTCCCAACAACATATACTACCCTCTCTTAATAACCTACCCCTGGTTCTCTGAGCCATGGGAATTAAAATTTACCTGGTATCACCTACCAGCCCCAGAGAGATTAACCTGTGCTTATGGATAGAAGCCCCTCTGCCCTCTCACCTTTCTTTCCCTAAAGAAAGGCTTTCACATTTCCTGACAGGGCCCATTTCAAGGTCTGTGAAAACATAACTGATTTACTGCAGTGGGAGTAACAGGGTTAGTAAGAGTACACTGTGCTGGAGGATGGATCTGACATCCCCTACCTGATTTTTTCTCCTTCCTCCACAAATAGATCTATCTGGATGATGGATATAAAAAGAAAGATAAACATCCCAGATGAAAAGTGTATAAAAAAAGTATCCACATGGATAAGCTTGTACTTGCCAATTGGGCACCAGGGATCCTCAGAAAGTAGAAATCTCTCTCCATCTTCCACAGTGCACACATGCCTCAGGCACAGTGAGCACTGGGCTTCTCACCTGTGCTGCCTAAAGATCTAGGCCACATCAAAACCCAGAACTCTGAGGGTTCTCAGGGGAGTGGCAGGAATGAGTAAGGACACCAGAGCTCCTCCCCAGTATTTAAAACCCCACAACCCACCTGGGCCATAACTATTATCAAATTGAAAATATTTCTAACCTCCAAAACATGCAAACTATGCAATGGGACACAAAAAAACTGGAAATCACATATCAGACAAGGGTTTTATATACAGAATACATAAAGATATCCCACAACTCAACAACAAAGAGATAAAAAAACCAATTAAAAAATCAGCAAAAGACATGTACAGACACCTGTCTGAAGAGGAAATATGAATGGCCCAAAAACACATGGAGGACTGTGAGATGAGAAGTGGAACCCTAGCAAGCAGCATAGTTGAAGACGTTTAAGTGAGACAGATATATGACCTTCACTTCTTCTTCAGACAACCAGCAAAGCATTTCCTGAAGGGTTCATTGAAGTTACCAGTTCATTTCCTGAAGAGTTCATTGAACACATTCGTGAGCTTTGCCAGTCCGCTGCCTGAGGAGTTCATCAAATATCTTCATTGGGGTTGCTAGTTTTCTGCCTGCCCTATGCAATTTGGATTCAGGCTTACCCACAGTTGTGTGAGACACTTTTATAAAATCTTATATTTATAGATATCCCTTTTGATTCTATTTCCCCAGAGAACATTAACTAATAAAACACGGTACTTGGGAGGGGGGTGGTTCTTGAGAAACAGAATCTTAAAATGGGCTTTTACAATTGGTTTTTACTCTGAATAGACTTAAAGGCACTAATGACTCTATTTCCAATAATCTTGATAGACTTAAAGGCACTAATGACTCCATTTCCAATAATCTTGATGGCACTGACAGTCCATGGCATGAGTTGGCAGTGAAGATACACAAAATATTACAGTTTTATACTTCTAGTCATACTCTTGTACAAAGCAAAGCTCTGGATGACAGTGTTTTTGACAACTTAACACAGTTTTGCAGAGTTAAGAGGTATAATGATGTTGGCTGATTGCTTTTAGATACACAAGATAAAATCATAAGGGAAAGAGTTGAGCTAAGGTCTTCCAATTTGAAACTTAAGCACTGTATGACAGATGTAAAGGTTTTTTATTTTTGTGTGCCCTGAAAGAATATCTTATTTCCTGTCACTGCAGACTTGAGATTTACAAGAGTCTAATTGTGTGAGTAGCAGATTTACAATGTAAACTAAAATCTCAACCTCACAGGGTGTTTGCTGTTAAAGACAAGGCATTGCTTAGAAAAGAATGGGATTCTGAAACTTGGGATGGAGACGTATGGATTGGTAATAATGGCAGTGAGGATGCTGGAAACCTGGATTCTTTTGAGTCTTTGTTAGAGAAACCTGTAGTGATCTGCCCTGAGGAAACAGAACCCCACTTCCAGTCTGCCCTGAGGAGACAGCTACCCAAACTCCAGACTGCATTGAGGAAACAGCTTTTCAAACTCCACTATGCCCTGAAAAGCCTGCCTTTCAACCTCCACCTAAAGAGATTAACCCTTCATTGCCTGTTAATCCTGTAAACACCTCCCCTGAGGAAGAAGCCCTCCCTCCTCTGTCTGGTGAGAGTAATCCTGTTTCACAAGGTGAAACTGCAACAGAATGTCCTGAGGTAAGTGGCTTGGGGGATACTTCTAATTATTTTCAATACCCACACCCACCACCAGTCTTTGCTTCAAGACCTATAACTAGACTAAAGTCCCAACAAGCCCTGAAGGATGAGGTAACAAGTGTGACCCATGAGGAAGTATGCTATACTCTAAAAACACTGTATGAGTTTTCCAACTCATACAGATAGAAATTGAAGGAATATGTGTGAGAAGGACATTAATGTTGTTCAACAATGGTGGAAGGAATATAAAGTTGGATCTGGCTGAATTTACAGATATGGACCCATTAAGCAGAGATTCTGCACTCAGTGTTGTAGTTCAATGGTTTAGAAAGGGTATTAACAGTTTTTGTGGTTGGCTGAAACATGGATCAAAATGTGGCTGACATTATTTGAGGTTGAAATTCCAGAACTGCCATGGTGTAATGTAGAAGAGGAGATTCAAAAGCTTAGAGAGATTGGAAGGTTAGAGTGGACTGATCACAGAAGACCTGCTCACACAAGCCTGGAATGCCCAGAGGACACACCTATCTTCAGGATTTTGAGGAATAATTTTGTGAGACTAGCTCTGTCATCCCTGAAGAGCTCTGTATTCACCCTTCTCCATAGGTAAGATATTACTGTTGGAACAGTTGTGACTGAGCTGGAATCCTTAAACGCAATGGGGATAATTGGATCCCCAGTTGGCAGAAGCCACATGGAAGCAGTTAATTGCCAAAGACAAGGTGGGCATGGCTACCATAATGGAAAACAGGATCAAAGCAGCAGTCAAAATAAGCTGACTCCATAGACTTATGGTGTTGGCTAGTAGATCATGGAGTAACTAGTAGTAAAATAGATAAGCAGTCTACTAAATTCTTGTTTGTACTGTGTAAGCAGAAGAATTCTAGGTCAAGAATCAACCTTGAGTTATAAAAACAGAGAGTCATGATACCTTAATCAATTCCCAAACTGAAGACAGTTTACATATCCAGAGTCCCTTGAATAAGGGAAGGTCAAGCTGTCCTTGGGAAAGGACCCTGTTACACTGCCAAAAATTTATATTGTTAATCTTACTCCCAGCTTTCCACAGGGGGACCTATGGCTGTTTACCAGGGTAACTGTGCATTGGAGAAAATGAAGTGATGATATATTTTGTGGATTGTTAGACACCGGTTCAGAAATGACATTAATTCCGGGGGACCCAAAACATCACTTGGGTCCATCAGTCAGAGTTGGGGCTTATGGAAATCAGGTGATCAATGTAGTTTTACCTCTGGTCCATCTTACAGTGGGTCCCATGTGTCCCTGGACCCATTCTGTGGCTATTTTCACATTTACAGAATGTATATTTGGAATAGATATACTCAGCACCTGGAAGAATTCTCACATGAGTTCCCTTACTCCTGGAGTGAGGACTATTATGGTGGGAAAAGCCAACTGGAAGCTGTAGAACTGGCCCTGATTAGCAAAATAGTAAACCAGAAGCAATACCAGATTACTAGAGGGATATCAGAGATTAAAGATTTGCCAGATGCAGGGGTGGTGATTCCCACCATATCCTCATTCTACTCTCCTATCTGACCTGTGCAGAAAACAGATGGGTCTTGGAGTATGACAGCTGATTGTCATAAGCTTAATTAGGTAGTTACTCCAATTGCAGCTGCTGTTACAGATATGGTATCATTGCTTGAGCAAATAAACACATCCCTTTCTACCCAGTGTGCAGTTATTGATATAGCAAATTCTTTTTCTCAATAGCTGTTAGTAAGGACCACCAGAAGCCACTCACATTCAGTTGGCAAGGCCAGCAGTATACGTTCACTGTGCTACCTCTGGGGTATATCAACTCTCCAACCCTATGTCATAATATTGTCTGAAGGGAACTAGATCATTTCTCCCTCCCACAAGATATCACACTGGTACATTATATCGATGATGTCATGTTGATTGGAGCTAGTGAGCAAGAAGTAGAAACTACACTAGGGTTTTTGGTAAGGTATCTGTTTGTCAGAGGATGGGAGATAAATCCAACAAAATTACAGCTGCCTACCACCTCAGAAATATTTCTAGGTGTCCAGTGGTGTGGGGAATGTCAAGATGTACCTTCTAAGATGAAGTTTAAGCTGCTGCATCTGGCCCCTCCTATGACCAAAAAAGGCACAATGCTTAGTTGACTTTCTTGGATTTTGGAGACAACATATTCCTCATTTGGGTGTGCTACTCTGGCCCATTTACCAAGTGACCAGGAAAGCTTCTAGTTTTGAGTGGGGACCAAGAAAAGATGAGGATCTGTGACAGGTCCAGGCTGCTGTACAAGATGCTCTGGTGCTTGGAGCATATGACTCAGCTTATCCAATGGTGCTGGAATATCAGTGGCAAATAGAGATGCTGTTTAGAAACTTTGGTAGGCTCCTGTAGGAGAATAATAATGCAGGCCCTTCGGATTTTGGAGTAAAGTTTTACCATCCTCTGCAGATAACTACTCTCCATTTGAGAAACAGCTGTTGGTCTGCTATTGGACCTTAGTAGAGAAAGAATTCTTAACCATGGGCCACCAAGATACCATCAGACCTGAGTTACCTATCATGAGCTGAGTTTTGTCTGACCCAACAACCCATAAAGTTGAGTATGCACTTCAGCACTCCATCGTAAAATTGAAATGGTGTATGCAAGATAGAGCTCAAGTGGGTCCTGAAGGCACAAATAAGGTATACAAGGAAGTGACCCAAATGCCCATGGCTCCCACTCCTTCCACTTTACCACCTCTTTCTCATCCAACAGCTATGACATCCTGGGATGTTCCTTACAATCAGTTAACTGAGAAAGGGAAACTTAGTCCTGGTTTACAGATGTTTCTGCATGATATGCAGGCATCACCTGAAAGTGGAGAGCTGCAGCTCTGTCACCCTATCAAGGATTTCCCTGAAGAAGAGTGATGAGGGGAAATCTTCCCACTGGGCAGAAATTCAAACAATAAACCTGGTTGTTCACTTTGTTTGGAAGAACTAGCCAGAGGTGCATTTTTATAATGATTCATGGGCTGTTGCTAATGGTTTGGTGGAATGGTCAGGGACTTGGAAGGAATATGATTGGAAAATTGGTGACAAGGAATTATGGGAAGAGGTATGTGGGTAGACCTTTCTGAGTGGGCAAAAAATTGAAGGTTATTTGTGTCCCATGTGAATGCCCACTAGAGGGTGACTTAAGCAGAAGATTTTAATAATCAAGTGGATAAGATGACCCATTTTGTGGATATCAGCCTCTTTCCCTAGCCACTCCTGCCATTGCCCAATGGGCTCATGAACAAAGTGGTAATAGTGGTAGGGATGGAGGTTATGCATGGGCTCAGAAATATGGACTTCCACTCACCAAGGCCAACCTGGCCACAGCCACTGCTGAGTGCCCAATCTTCAAGCAGCAGAGACCCACAGTCAGTCCCTGATATGACACCATTCCCCAAAGCAATCAAAGTGGAAGGGGCAGCAATTTGTTGTCACTGGAATAGTTACATAATCTGGATATGGTTTTACCTTCCCTGCATGCAGTGCTTCTGCCAAAACTACCATCCATGGGCTTATGTAATGTCTTATCCACCATCATGTTATTTCACACAGCATTACTTCTGACCAAGGAAACTCTTCACAGCAAATGAAGTGAAGGAAAGGGAACATGCTCATGGAATTCTCTGGTCTTACTATTTTCCCCATCATTCAGAGGCAGCAGAGTTGATGGAATGCTGGAATGGCCTGTTGAGGACTCAATTATGGTACCAACTAGGAGGCAGTACCTTGCAGGGCTGGGGCAGTGTTCTACAGGAGGCTGTGTATACTCTGAGTCAGCATCCACTCTATGATGCTGTTTCCCCCATATCAAGGGTTCACAGATTCAGGAATTAATGGGACAAAACATGAGTGGCACCACTTACTATCACTGTTAGTTATCCACTAGGAAAATTGTTGCTTCCTGTCCCTGCAAGCTTAAGCTCTGCTGTTCTACAAGTTTTAGTTACAAAAAAGGAGTGCTTCCACCAGGAAACACAACAATACTTCCATTGAACTGGAAGTTAAGACTGACACCTGTCACTTTGGGCTTCCTATTCTCTGAATCAATAAGCAAGGAAGGAGGCTACTCTACTGACTTGGATGATTGATTCTGACTATCAGGGGGAAACGGCATGGAAACTACACAGTGGAGGTAAAGAGTTGCTTTCCTGGAATACAGGAGATACCCTAGGGTAACTCTTAGTACTACCATGCTCTGTGACTAAAGTCAAAGGAACACTGCAACAACCCAATCCAGGCAGGACTACAAATGGCCAATAAACTTCAAGAATGAAGGTTTGGTTCACCCCACCAGGCAAAGAACCATGGTGAGCTGTGTGTAAAAGGAACATGGAATGGGTAGTGAAAGAAGGTAGTGATAAATATTAACTATGACCACATGATCAGTTACAGAAATGAGGACTATGATGTCATGACTATTTCCTCCTTGTTTTGTTATGAGTATGTTTGTATTTATCTGTGAAGCAAACATCTTTTTTTCATTATCTCATCCCTTATCATATGACATGAGCTGTATTATTCATTTTGCAATATTTACATTAAAGGAAATCAATTTTAAGAGAGTTAATTTCACCCAAGGACTTGCACCCCATTACAGAGAGATTTAGTGCATTTCTGGTTGTATGCAGGATAGAGGAGTATTGTTATATGAAATTTATGTCTGCTATTGTTCCCTACATAGAGATAAAATATGGTTTAAAGTGGTGTGTATAACTGCCAAATTGACAAGGAATGGACTGTGATGATTAGATTCATGTGTCAACTTGGCCAGGTGATGGTGTTCAGGTGTCTGATCAAGCAAGCACAGGCCTAACCATTACAGCAAGGACATTTGTGTCTGGTTAGTGAACCAGAAGGCTAGTTTATTAAATCATCAGTCAATTGTCTGCAGCTGTGTTTGATTACATCAATCAAGGATGTGTCTTCCACAATGAGAGCATTCAGTTTGATTTAATCCAATCAGTTGAATACTTTTAAGTGAGACAGATAGAGAATGTACACTTCTTCTTTGGCTAACCAGTGAAGCATTTCCTGAGGAGCTCATCAAAGTTAGCATTTTGTTTCCTGAGAAGTTCATCAAACATGTTCATCAAAGTTGCCAGTTTGCTGCCTGAGGAGTTCATCAAACATCTTCATTGTATTTGCCAGATTGCTGTCTGCCCTATGGAATTTGGACTCATGCATACCCACAGTTGTGTGAGACACTTTTGTAAAATCTTACATTTATAGATATCTCTTATTGATTATGTTTCCCTGTAAAACCATATTACAGTGACCCAAGTAGTTAAAAATATATTGAGAAAGAAAAATGAAATGGGAGGTTTCACACTACCTGACTTTAAATTATATTACAAAGCTACAGAGGTCAAAACAGCATGATAGTGGTGTAACATAATGACCAGTGTAATTGAGTTGAGTGTTCAGTAGTGGACCCTCTTATCTATGAATAATTGATATTTGATATTGCATTGAAGTCAACTCAACAGGGACAGAGCATCCTTTTCAACAAATGGTGCTTGGAGAACTGGATATCTATATCCAAAAGAATGAAATTCGACCCCTATCTCACACATTAAGATGATTTGGAGCTGTTATGTAATACAGAAAAGCCTATGTTCTTTTAATCCAGTCTTGTATGGGCAGATTTACTGTGGGTGGGACATTTTGATTGGGTTGTTTCCATGGAGATTTGACACTTCCCATCCAAGATGGGTCTTAATCCCCTTGCTGGAGTCCTCTATGAGAGGAGAAAAGGCAGAAACAATTTGAATAGAACTCAGAGAAGCTAAGAGAGAAATGACCAGAGACATTTTGGAGAGAGACAGGTATTTTGAAAACAGAACCCAGAAGAGAAGGGTCAGCAGATGCCACCATGTGCCGTCACATGTGACAGATAAACCTAGGATGCCATTAGCCTATCCTCAGAGAAGGTATCTAACACATGATGCCTTAATTTGGACACTTACATGGCCTTAGAATTGAAAATGCTCAACCAAATAAATCCTCATTGAAAAAGCCAACTCATTTTTGGTATATTGCATTCTGGAGTTTTAGCAAACCCAAACACACCTCATACAATATTTAACAAAATATATATCAAAGACATAACATTAGATATGAGACCATAAAACTTTTAGAAGAGAATGTAGGGAAATATCTTAAATGTCTTCTGGTAGTTGGTGGTTTTCTATACATTAATCCCAAAGGGCAAGCAATGAAAGAAGAAATAGATAAATGGGATCGCCTCAAAATTGAATACTTTTGTACATCAAAGATCTATGACAGGCAAATAGAAAGGCAGCCTACACAATGTGAGACAATATTTGGAATCTGCATATCAGAAATGGGTAATATCAAGAATTTATAAAGAGATAACAGGACTCAACAACAGAAAGTCAAATGACCCAATTATAAAATGAGCAAAAATGTAAGTAGACACTTTTCTGAGGAGGAAATTCAAATTGCTCAAAAGCATATGAAAAGATGCACAACCCCACTGTCTACCAGGGAAATGCAAATCAAAACCACAATGAGTTGTCATCTCACATCTACTTGAAAGGCTACTAACAAAAAATCAGAAAACTTCAAGTGCTGAAGAGGATGTGAAGAAATAGGTAAACTTACTCACTGTTGGTGGAATATAGAATGGTGCAGCTACTCTGGAAGGTGATTTGGTGGTTCCTCAGGAAGCTATGTATAGAATTTCTGTATGATCCAGCAATCCCATTACTAGGTATATACTTGGAGGAATTGAAAGTAGGGAAAACAACAGAAATTTGCAAACTGACATTTATAGTGGCATTATTCATGATTGCCATTAGATCAAAACTGCTCAAATGCCCATCAACTGATGATAGGATAAAAAAATTGTGGTATATTCATAAGATGGAATATTACACAGCTGTAATACAGAACAAAGTCATGACACATGCAAAAATATGGATGAAACTTAAGGACATAATGTTGAGTGAATTAAACCAGAAACATAAAGACAAATACCATATTGTCTCACTAATATGAACTAAATATAATGAGCAAACTCTGAGAGTTAAAGTTCATAACACAGGTTATCAGAAGATAGAAAAGTGCAGTGTGCTAGTTTGGATGTGTTTTGTTCCCCAAAATGCCATTAATCTTTGATGCAATCTTGTGTGGGCAGATGTATTAATGTTGATTAGATTGTAATTGTTGGAGTGTTTCCATGGAGATGTGCCCCACCCAACTGTGGGTGATAGCTCTGAATGGTTTCCATGGAGGTGTGACCCCACCCATTTGGTATGGGCCTAGATTGGTTTACTGGAACACTATATAAGCTCAGACAGAAGGAACAGCCAAAAGGGACTACAGCCAAATGGAACACTTCAAAGTATGCACAGGAGCTGAGAAGAAGAGCTGTAGATGAGAGACAATTTGAAGATGGCCGTAGAAAGCAAACTTTTGCTCCAGAGAAGCTAAGAGAGGAAAAGTGCCCCAAGAGCAACTAAGAGTGACATTTTTGAGGAACTGCAACCTAGGGAGGAACATCCTGGGTGAAATCCATTTTGGAATCAGAACTCTGAAGCATATGCCAGCCTCATGCCTTCTCAGCTAACAGAGGTTATTGGGAGGCCAATGGCCATCCTCCAGTGAACATACTCGATTGTTGATGCATTACCTTGGACACTTCATGGCCTTAAGACTGTAACTGTGTAACCAAATAAGTCCCCTTTTATAAAAGCCAATCCATTTCTGGTGTTTTGCATCCCAGCAGCATTAGCAAACTAGAACAAGTAGAGTTTGTGTATTTGATTCTGGAAGAGTATAGAATGTTTAGCAAAATTTATTGTAAAGATTCAGAAATGGATGACACAATGTTATATGATGGTCACACAGTATTGGTAATATAATGAACAAATCTAAATGTGAGTACGACTGAAAGAGAAAATTTGGGGGCATACATGATACCAGAAGGAAAGATATAGGATATAAACTGGGATCATATAATTTAGCAAAACATACATTGGACAATGATGATTAAATGTACAAACAGAAGAAAGTTTTTACATGAGGGAGAAAAAGTGTATGCCACCACTGCAAGTTGTTAAATATAGAATGTTATAGGGAAAAATACACTAAATCCAACCTCAGGTCTATATTCAACAGTGCCATTGTGCTATTCTTTCATTAAGTGTAACAAAGTCAAATCTAAATGTCAAAAAGAGGGGAGATGAGGGAGGGGTATTGGGTTTTTGCTGTTGTTTCTCTTTTTTTATTTCTCTTTTTCTTCCATTCAGAAGAAATGAAAATGTTCACATATAGCCTGTGATGGTGAATGCATAACTATGTGATTACACCAGGAGCCATTGATTGATTGTATGATGTGTGAATAAAACTTTAAAGAAATAAACAGAAAGATAGAAGTGCTGAAGAAGATGTGGAAAGAGCTATATAACTATTCACTGTGATTAGTGAAGTAAAATTGTGGCACCCACCTGGAAAGCTGTGTGGTATTTCCACAGGAGGCTGAGTTTAGAGTTGCCATATGATCCTGCAAGCCCATTATTAGGTATGTATGTGGAAGAAATCAATGTAGGAACTTGATTAGACATTTGTACACTAGTGTTTCTGGCAGCATTTTTCATGATTGCCAATGGATAGAGATGGCCTAAGGGTACATTGATGGATGAACATGAGGATAATCTCAGTATATAAATATGACAGAATATAGTGCAGCTGCAGAAAGGAATGAAGTTGTGAAGCATGCACTACATGAAACTTGAGGCCATTATATTCAGTTTAAAAACCAGAAGCAAAACAACAAAAAATGTATGGTCTCAGTAATATAAACTAACTATAATGAACAAACTTCAAGAATTGAATTCAAGAGAATAGGTTAATAGGAAAGAGAAAGTGGGCAGGGATTTGGCAATCAATGATGACAGAGTACAGAATATTCAATAAGGTTCATTGTAAATATTTCTGGGTAGCAAGCTCTTACTGCAGTCACATTTATTCCTGAGTTTTAACTGTTATTTCTAAATTCTGTGATGCTGTGCTATTTTTATAACCTGGTAGTTTTCTGGAACTTTAGGTATCTGTATGAAAGCTCTGAAAATCAGCATTACTTCATG
Organism: Choloepus didactylus; assembly: GCF_015220235.1. Lineage (NCBI taxonomy): Eukaryota > Metazoa > Chordata > Mammalia > Pilosa > Megalonychidae > Choloepus > Choloepus didactylus. The sequence continues at coordinate 83,075,370 of NC_051322.1, forward strand.
CAGCAATTGTTGAAGAAGCTGAGAATATCAGACTTCAGTTAGAGATATGAATGAAGCAGATCTGATTAGGACTAAGGTAAATCAGAATACAAGGTAAAGGGTGATATTGACTGTATTTTAAAACTCCAACATCTGTGTGAGACCAAAAGGAAGAGATATTTATTTTGCCTCAAACTTAAATTTTCTGTTGGACACTATCTAATCTACCCTCTCTGCTCAGTGTATTTAAATAACATTATTACATGGAACCTAGACTAGGAAATAAGATCTCATTACTCTATACATGTTAATGTAATAACCTGATACATTTCTGAGTATTTGGGGCAGGAAATTAGAAAAAGTGTGTTTGCAAAATCCCCTTAAGGGATGGGAGAAAAAAATGTGGATCTATTAAACTTCCCCACCTGGGGAATTCTGGATATTCTCTAAAACACCAGGGACTCCCCACTTAATATGCCAAGACCTCGATCTTGAGGCTTACCATTATGAAACTCATTTCTGCAATGGCAAATTCTAATAGGCATAAGTAAATATAGGCATAAGTAATATAGGCATAAGTAAAGTTTCAGTGGGTAAGAGATTTCAAATAGAATCAAGAGGTCATTCTGGAGGTTACTCTTATGCAAGATTCAACCAGATGTTACAAACTACTACAATATGCCAAGCCCAAACCAACAGTAATACTGAAAACCCTAAAGAATTCCTGGGCTCTATCTGAGCTCTATGTGAGTCTCTTTAAAAATACTAGTAAGTATTTTTTTCCAAAATTTAAATTCTCCAGATTGTTCCTTTGCCAGATAGATAAGCACTGACAATCACAGTTATCAGCCTCTCCAGGAACAACAACCAGTCCCATTCCTTCACCCCATTGAGTTGACACCACTTTCCAACAAGACGAATCTAAAATACTCATTTCCCAGATACCTGAAGATTGAGAGAATGATGTATTGAAGGGGAAGAGGTTTAACCAATAAATTAGGATTTGAAAAATGATTATGACTACTGATTCATTATATAGATATCTCTTTTTTAGTTTCTATTGTATCAGAATAGCTAGAAAGAGATACCTGAAATTTTTGAACTCTAATCCAATAGATTTGATCTTTGATGATGGCTGTATAAATATATAGCTTTTATCATGTGACTGTGTGATTGCAAAAAACCTGTGACTGAGACTCCCTTTATCCAGTGCATGGGTAGATGAGAAATAAAGACATGCATATAAAAGAGAATGTATTAGAGCTGAGATGTATGTATGGAATGGGGAGTTAATGCCTAAATAGTGCAGTTTATATTTGAGTGGTATAAAAATTTTGGTAATGGATTGTGGTGATGGTGGCACAACATTTTGAATGTAATTAACAGCACTGAAATTTATATTTGAATTTGGTTAAAAAGGGATTTTTTGGTGTATATGTTACTAGAATAAAAATCTATAAAAAAGAAAAAATTACAACATACAATTCTGAGGGTAATATCACTTGTTCTGCATGAGTCGTATCTTTGTTGTATCATTCATATATTTTTGTAGAAATTTAGGTATATGTTAATTTAAAATACCTATTTTCTTGAACATATCCTCATCTATCCTATCAAAATCCATTTTTCTGACATTCTTCTCTCACAATCTCCTGTATTCCTTTGCTGATTTGGAATGTTGACATTATATGATTTATGTAGACTGACAGGATAATTCTTTCCTTCAGTGTTCTTTTAAATTAGAACTCTCATAGTTACTTCATTAATATCCTAAGAAAGTGCAAGTGGGTATCAAAAAGTCTGTTATTTAATGTTTCTGACTTTTTGATCCTCTAATTCAACTCATACTTTCCAGGTTGAGATATGCTTTTTAAGCTCTTCAGTTCATTTTTGTGATTTGAAACACTATGATTAACTATGTAATTTTTAAGGACATTGTTTTAAGTTTCATTTCAAATATAGGATTACCTTTCTATTTAGCAACCATTGCTTTGTAATATTCTTCTCTCCCTGTCTTGGTTTTTGTTTTCTTTCCATACATTGCCACTACTAAATCAGTGCTCTTTTGTATGTATCTATTATCATCTGTTTTACAAACGGTTAACTCTGTGTATCTTTAGTTATCTTAATAATATCCTCCCATACTTTTGATTTATTTCAATCATCACAAATGTAAAGTCTGAAAGATTTATCACTTTGCTCTCTTTTCCTTGCATCATGTTCTTCCTTCATACATATATAAATGTCAATGTGCATATATTCTGTATCTATATCTATATCCATATATTGATCAATCTATGTAGATGTATACATACAAAAACATTCATATATAAATACATGCATATGTGTGTATATTTATATTTGTATATGATCATCCTCACTCTGAATTCATTAAACTGGAGTAATTTATAAAAGTCTTTTCATGTCTATGAAAGATGTTTTTTCATTAGGGTATGTGAATATATAGATACATTTTCCTTTGTGTGTGTATTCATAAGACTAATAACCCTAAAATAATATTTCCTTTTAAGGTGGACTAACCTAAGATTACAGATTTCCTTTGATTTGTAGTATTACAGTGAATTATTATCAGTAGAAAGTTTATATATGCAAAGAATAAACTGGAAAAATTGACTTGATGGTAGGGGTGGTGACAGTGACTGAGTTTCCAAGTGAGAAAGGCTCACAAATACACAAAAACAAACAAGCAAACAGGGAGTCTTAGTATTCCTTTTTATTTTTTGTGAATATTTGTTGTTTTAGGCAACACTTATATGACCATGGATTCATATATCCTGTTCTAAATACATTTTATAAACTACATCATGCAATAGACACTTTGTGAAAAGCTTTTATAACTCTAATATTCATCCACATATCTGGAAATATCTTTAGACTGTCCCTGTCAAAAATTTTGCAATATTACATTTTTTACATATTTCACAGATGTTTATTCTTTTTCCTTTTTTGAACACTTGCACATTTACCACTTTTAATTTAGCATAATTAAAGCCGCTATTAATATTCTTCTACAAGTTTCTTCTGGATGATTGCATTTACTTCCATTGAATATGTAATGATGACTGGACTCATGTTCATAAGATTGGTAATGGTTAGTTTATTTGAAACTTCTCAACTCACTATGAGTTTTTTTTTTTTTTTTTTTTTTTTGCTGTGGGATAATGCTTTTATTATGTGCAGTTGTTCAGGTCATGACATGGGGAAGGAAAGGCTTACTGTAACATACATATATTTATTCCAAATTGTTTTGGAATATATAGCATTTGCTACTTTAGCCAAGTAGTCCATTTAATGGAAAGTATCAAGTTAGTAATACATTTTATAAAGCATAATTAAGATTGAATTAAAATAATAAAGTAAGGACAGAGTTTCACATGTTCAATTCATTTTTAAAAGATTGAAAGACCTCATGTACTTTAACTTTTCATATCTGCTTCCAGAAAAAGGTTTGTAAGTTGATTTTTAAATGATATTAGGAGAGATGGGTCTACAAGATCATGAAGGTATTATATATGACTGAGTAAGAAGATGAATTCAATTCTCCATATCACCTTAAGATGTTTCTGGGAGCGTTAAGCTATATGTACCAGATTAATCATTGTACATTGAATCCGTGACTCTTCGTAGTAGTCTTACATTGGCTTCTATTTATACAGCTTAAGAAGTAAAATGGAATTGGCAATTGTCTTATTATACTAATTACTGTATATGCTCCTTACTCGGTCATAATCTCCTCACTTAATTACAGTCTTTTTTTTTTTTTAATCTTCATTTTATTGAGATATATTCGCATACCACGCAGTCATACAAAACAAATCGTACTTTCGATTGTTTACAGTACCATTACATAGTGGTACATTCATCACCCAAATCAATCCCTGGCACCTTCATTAGCACACACACAAAAATAACAAGAATAATAATTAGAGTGAAAAAGAGCAATTGAAGTAAAAAAGAACACTGGGTACCTTTGTCTGTTTGTTTCCTTCCCCTATTTTTCTACTCATTCATCCATAAACTAGACAAAGTGGAGTGTGGTCCTTATGGCTTTAACAATCCCATTGTCACCCCTCATAAGCTACATTTTTATACAACTGTCTTCGAGATTCATGGGTTCTGGGTTGTAGTTTGATAGTTTCAGGTATCCACCACCAGCTACCCCAATTCTTTAGAACCTAAAAAGGGTTGTCTAAAGTGTGCATAAGAGTGCCCATCAAAGTGACCTCTCGGCTCCTTTTGGAATCTCTCTGCCACTGAAGCTTATTTCATTTCCTTTCACATCCCCCTTTTGGTCAAGAAGATGTTCTCCATCCCACGATGCCAGGTCTACATTCCTCCCCAGGAGTCGTATTCCATGTTGCCAGGGAGATTCACTCCCTTGGGTGTCTGATCCCACGTAGGGGGGAGGGCAGTGATTTCTCCTTTCAAGTTGGCTTAGCTAGAGAGACAGGGCCACATCTGACCAACAGAGGCATTGGGGAGGAGGCTCTTAGGCACAACCATAGGGAGGCCTAGCCTCTCCTTTGCAGCAACCGTCTTCCCAAGGGTAAAACCTGTGGTAGAGGGCTCAACCCATCAAACCACCAGTCCCCTATGTCTGTGGTCATGTTAGCAACCATGGAGGTGGGATAGGCGAATACCCCTGCATTCTCCACAGGCTCCTCAAGGGGGCACTACATCTTTTTTTTTTTCCCTTGTTTTTCTTTTCTTTTTTTTTTTTTTAACTTTCCCTTCTTTTTTCAAATCAACTGTATGAAAAAAAAAAGTTAAAAAAAAACAAACATACAATAAAAGAACATTTCAAAGAGACCATAACAAGGGAGTAAGAAAAAGACAACTAACCTAAGATAACTGCTTAACTTCCAACATGTTCCTACTTTACCCCAAGAAAGTTACCTAATATAGCAACATTTCTGTGAACTTGCTCCTACTATATCCATCAGAAATTAACAGACCATAGTCATTCCTGGGCACCCCCAGAACGTTAAATAGCTTATCTGATCTTCTTGGATTATTGTTCCCCCTTCCTTAATTGCTCTCTATTGCTAGTTCCCCTACATTCTACATTATAAACCATTTGTTTTACATTTTTCAAAGTTCACATTAGTGGTAGCATATAATATTTCTCTTTTTGTGCCTGGCTTATTTCGCTCAGCATTATGTCTTCAAGGTTCATCCATGTTGTCATATGTTTCATGAGATCGTTCCTTCTTACTGCCGCGTAGTATTCCATCGTGTGTATATACCACATTTTATTTATCCACTCATCTGTTGAAGGACATTTGGGTTGTTCCCATCTCTTGGCAATTGTGAATAATGCTGCTATGAACATTGGTGTGCAGATATCTGTTCGTGTCACTGCTTTCCAATCTTCTGGGTAAATGCCAAGAAGTGCAATCACTGGATCGAATGGTAACTCTATATCTAGTTTTCTAAGGAACTGCCAGACTGAATTCCAGAGTGGCTGAACCATTATACAGTCCCACCAACAATGAATAAGAGTTCCAATTTCTCCACATCCCCTCCAGCATTTGTTGTTTCCTGTTTGTTTAATGGCAGCCATTCTAATCGGTGTTAGATGGTATCTCATTGTGGTCTTAATTTGCATCTCTCTAATAGCTAGTGAAGCTGAACATTTTTTCATGTGTTTCTTGGCCATTTGTATTTCCTCTTCAGAGAACTGTCTTTTCATATCTTTTGCCCATTTTATAATTGGGCTGTCTGTACTATTGTCATTGAGTTGTAGGATTTCTTTATATATGCAAGATATCAGTCTTTTGTCAGATACATGGTTTTGAAAAATTTTTTCCGATTGAGTTGGCTGCCTCTTTACCTTTTTGAGAAATTCCTTTGAGGTGCAGAAACTTCTAAGCTTGAGGAGTTCCCATTTATCTATTTTCTCTTTTGTTGCTTGTGCTTTGGGTGTAAAGTCTAGGAAGTGGCTGCCTAATACAAGGTCTTGAAGATGTTTTCCTACATTATCTTCTAGGAGTTTTATGGTACTTTCTTTTATATTGAGATCTTTGGTCCATTTTGAGTTAATTTTTGTGTAGGGGGTGAGGTAGGGGTCCTCTTTCATTCTTTTGGATATGGATATCCAACTCTCCCAGCCCCATTTGTTGAAAAGACCATTATGACTCAGTTCAGTGACTTTGGGGGCCTTATCAAAGATCAGTCGGCCATAGATCTGAGGGTCTATCTCTGAATTCTCAATTCGATTCCATTGATCTATATGTCTATCTTTGTGCCAGTACCATGCTGTTTTGGCAACTGCGGCTTTATAATAAGCTTCAAAGTCAGGGAGTGTAAGTCCTCCCACTTCGTTTTTCTTTTTTAGAGTGTCTTTAGCAATTCGAGGCATCTTCCCTTTCCAAATAAATTTGATAACTAGCTTTTCCAAGTCTGCAAAGTAGGTTGTTGGAATTTTGATTGGGATTGCATTGAATCTGTAGATGAGTTTGGGTAGAATTGACATCTTAATGACATTTAGCCTTCCTATCCATGAACATGGAATATTTTTCCATCTTTTAAGGTCCCCTTCTATTTCTTTTAGTAGAGTTATGTAGTTTTCTTTGTATAGGTCTTTTACATCTTTGGTTAAGTTTATTCCTAGGTACTTCATTTTTTTAGTTGCTATTGAAAATGGTATCTTTTTCTTGAGTGTCTCTTTAGTTTGTTCATTTCTAGCATATAGAAACATTACTGACTTATGTGCATTAACCTTGTATCCCGCTACTTTGCTAAATTTGTTTATTAGCTCTAGTAGCTGTATCGTCGATTTCTCAGGGTTTTCTAGATATAAGATCATATCATCTGCAAACAATGACAGTTTTACTTCTTCTTTTTCAATTTGGATGCCTTTTATTTCTTTGTCTTGCCGGATTGCCCTGGCTAGCACTTCCAGCACAATGTTGAATAACAGTGGTGATAGCGGGCATCCTTGTCTTGTTCCTGATCTTAGAGGGAAGGCTTTCAGTCTCTCACCATTGAGTACTATGCTGGCTGTGGGTTTTTCATATATGCTCTTTATCATGTTGAGGAAGTTTCCTTCAATTCCTACCTTTTGAAGTGTTTTTATCAAAAACAGATGTTGGATTTTGTCAAATGCTTTCTCAGCATCTATTGAGATGATCAATTGATTTTTCCCTTTTGACTTGTTAATGTGTTGTAATACATTGATTGATTTTCTTATGTTGAACCATCCTTGCATGCCTGGAATAAACCCCACTTGGTCATGGTGTATGATTTTTTTAATGTGTCTTTGGATTCGATTTGCAAGTAATTTGTTGAGGATTTTTGCATCTATATTCATTAGGGAGATTGGCCAGTAGTTTTCCTTTTTTGTAGCATCTTTGCCTGGTGTTGGTATTAGATTGATGTTAGCTTCATAGAATGAGTTGGGTTGTGTTCCATTTTCTTCAATGTTTTGAAAGAGTTTGAGTAAGATTGGTGTCAGTTCTTTCTGGAAAGTTTGGTAGAATTCCCCTGTGAAGCCATCTGGCCCTGGGCATTTATTTGTGGGAAGATTTTTGATGACTGATTGGATCTCTTTGCTTGTGATGGGTTGGTTGAGGTCTTCTATTTCTTCTCTGGTCAGTCTAGGTTGTTCATATGTTTCCAGGAAATTGTCCATTTCCGCTACATTATCCAGTTTGTTGCCATACAGTTGTTCATAGTGTCCTCTTATAATTTTTTTAATTTCTTCAGGATCTGCAGTTATGTCACCTTTTTCATTCATTATTTTGTTTATATGGGTCTTCTCTCTTTTTGATTTTGTCAGTCTAGCTAGGGGCTTGTCAATCTTGTTGATCTTCTCAAAGAACCAACTTTTGGTGATATTTATCCTCTCTATTGTTTTTTTGTTCTCTATGTCATTTATTTCTGCTTTAATCCTTGTTATTTCTTTTCTTCTACTTGGTTTAGGATTGGTTTGCTGTTCATTTTCTAGCTTCTTCAGTTGTTCCATTAGTTCTCTGATTTTGGCTCTTTCTTCCTTTTTAATATATGCATTTAGTGCTATAAATTTCCCCCTCAGCACTGCTTTTGCTGCATCCCATAGGTTTTGGTATGTTGTGTTCTCATTTTCATTCGTCTCTATATATTTAGCAATTTCTCTTGCTATTTCTTCTTTAACCCACTGATTGTTTAGGAGTGTGTTGTTTAACCTCCAGGTATTTGTGAATTTTCTAAGTCTCTGATGGTTGTTGACTTCTAATTGTATTCCATTGTGGTCAGAGAATGTGCTTTGAATAATTTCAATCTTTTTAAATTTATTGAGGCTTGTTTTATGTCCCAGCATATGATCTATTCTGGAGAAAGTTCCATGAGCACTAGAAAAGTATGTGTATCCTGGTGATTTGGGATGTAATGTCCTGTATATGTCTGTTAATCTAATTCATTTATCAGATTGTTTAGGTTTTCAATTTCCTTATTGGTCTTCTGTCTGGTTGATCTATCTATAGGAGAGAGTGATGTGTTGAAGTCTCCCACAATTATTGTGGAAACATCAATTGCTTCCTTTAGTTTTGCCAGTGTTTCTCTCATGTATTTTGTGGCACCTTGATTGGGTGCATAGACATTTACGATTGTTATTTCTTCTTGCTGAATTGCCCCTTTTATTAGTATGTAGTGGCCTTCTTTGTCTCTCAAAACATCCCTGCATTTGAAGTCTATTTTATCTGAGAGTAATATTGCTACACCTGCTTTCTTTTGGCTGTAGCTTGCATGAAATATTTTTTTCCATCCTTTCACTTTCAGTTTCTTTGTGTCCCTGAGTCTAAGATGAGTCTCTTGTATGCAACATATTGATGGTTCATTTTTTTTGATCCATTCTGCGAATCTATATCTTTTAATTGGCGAGTTTAATCCATTTACATTTAACGTTATAACCGTGAAGGCATTTCTTGAATCAGCCATCTTATCCTTTGGCTTATGTTTGTCATATTTTTCCCCTCTGTCTATTAATATCCTTTATTGTACCCATACTGAATCTCTTTAGTACTGAACCTTTCTCCAAGTCTCTCTGTTCTTTCTTTGTTTCTCTGTCTGTAGGGCTCCCTTTAGTATCTCCAGTAGGGCAGGTCTCTTGTTAGCAAATTCTCTCAGCATTTGTTTGTCTGTGAAAAATTTAAGCTCTCCCTCAAATTTGAAGGAGAGCTTTGCTGGATAAAGTATTCTTGGCTGGAAATTTTTCTCACTCAGAATTTTAAATATATCATGCCACTGCCTTCTTGCCTCCATGGTGGCTGCTGAGTAGTCACTACTTAGTCTTATGCTGTTTCCTTTGTATGTGGTGAACTGCTTTTCTCTTGCTGCTTTCAGAACTTGCTCCTTCTCTTCTGTGTTTGACAGTGTGATCAGTATATGTCTTGGAGTGGGTTTATTTGGATTTATTCTATTTGGGGTTCGCTGAGCATTTATGATTTGTGTATTTATGTTGTTTAGAAGATTTGGGAAGTTTTCCCCAACAATTTCTTTGATACTCTTCCTAGACCTTTACCCTTTTCTTCCCCTTCTGGGACACCAATGAGTCTTATATTTGGACGTTTGATATTATCTATCATATCCCTGAGGTCCATTTCAATTTTTTCAATTTTTTTCCCCATTCTTTCTTTTATGCTTTCATTTTCCATTCTGTCATCTTCAAGGTCACTGATTCGTTGTTCAGCTTCCTCTAGTCTTGTACTATGAGTGTCCAGAATCTTTTTAATTTGGTCAACAGTTTCTTTAATTTCCATAAGATCATCCATTTTTTTATTTAGTCTTGCAATGTCTTCTTTATGTTCTTCTAGGGTCTTCTTGATTTCCTTTGTCTCCCGTACTATGGTCTCATTGTTCATCTTTAGTTCTTTGAGTAGCTGCTCTAGGTGCTGTGTCTCTTCTGGTATTTTGATTTGGGTGCTTGGGCTTGGGTAATCCATATCGTCTGGTTTTTTCATATGCTTTATAATTTTCTGTTGTTTTTGGCCTCGTGGCATTTGCTGAACTTGATAGGGTTCTTTTAGGATTTGTAGACCAATTGAAGTCCTTATCTCTAATTTATCAGATCTGCAGCTTCGTGGAGTACACTTTCTCTAACTAACCAGCAGGTGGAGTCCACGAGCCACCTGTTCTCCACAAGCCACTTCTCCCCTGCTTAACCTTTTTGGTGAGTGGGGGAGTGAGTCTTATGGGGTCCAATTGGTGTACCAAGCTTGTGTGTGTAGTTGGTGTTGCCCGCCCTGTATATGGGGCATGTTTCTGGGCAGTCAGGGAGGGGGGGGGTGGCTCTAACAATCAAATCTCCCTGGTGATCCTAGAGTTTTAAGGCTGCTGCAATAGTCTAATCCTTCAGTTCAGTCCTGCCACAGTTTGTCTCTGCCACTGACCCACAAGTCCTTGGTATTGGCGTATGGCTCCTGAGACTTGCAAGTGGGCCCCTCTTCCAGGCCATGCACCCCCTGGTCCTCTGTTGAGGGATGACTGTGCTATGTCACAGGTGAGTGCCGTCCCCCCAGAGCAGTTCTGGGCTGCTGGGCTGTGTAGGGAGGCTCCCAGTCTGCTGAAATGATGGCTGATTGGGGCTTTGTTAATTCACACTGCTCTACCTTCCCAGCTCTGGGACATTCAGCTGAGGTTGCAGGGATGGCTAATGTCTACGCCCAGTTTTGTGGTGTGTGCCTGTTATTTGAAGCACTTCCGTCACACTGGGTTGTCTGGGGCAGCTCTGGGCTATGGGGCTGGCGATGAGCAGGAGTGTTTCCTGTCCACCAGGATGATGGCTGTGAGCGGACACCCCCCTTTTCTTGGGAAGTTGTGGTGTCTAGTGAATTTTCTCAGCCACTAGATTATTGCGTTTTGTCTCAGAGCTCTCCTAGTTCTGCTCTTGACTTGACCTGCCCAAATTGCAGGTCTTTGAAGCTTTCTGTATTGGGCTTCTTAGAGTAATTGTTTTAGAAAAAGAAAAAAGGTTAAAAAAAAAAGGGGCCCTCCTCAGAGATCTAATGGGTTATTGAAATGCTAAGAGACAAAGCAACCAGGGCCATTAAGGAAAGGTCCACAGGGCAGAGAGATCAGCTTTTCTTCAGGATTTGCATATGCGCCTCAGGGCCTGGGCTCCGGCCTGAGCTGTGCCCTTTCCCCTTCTATGTTCACCAGAACTCCAAAAATCCTCCGCTTTTATTTTGGAGTTTTTCGTGTTGTTTTTTTTCTATGCCTGTCTCCTCTCTGCTGGGCTGGCTGCTCTCAGATTCTCTGTTGTCTGGTCTCCGTCTATCTATGGTTGGAGTTTGGATCAGCAGAATGAGTTTCCGATAAGGGCTGCCACTGCAGTTCTCCCTTCTCCTTCCCGGAGCTGACAGCCCCTCCTCCCCCGGGACTGAGCCTGGCAGGGAGGGGCGCGGGTCCCCTGGCCGCAAAAACTTACAGATTTCGCTGATCTCAGCAGTTCCACGTTTTCATGAGTGTTGTATGAAGTATGCCCAAAGTCAGATTGCTCTGTGGTGTCCAGTCCACGCAGTTCCTGGCTTTCTACCTACTTTCCTGGAGGAGTAACTAAAACTTACAGCTCACTAGTCTGCCATCTTGCCCCGCCTCCCTCCCTATGAGATATTATAGCATTTGTAACCAAATGTACAAAATCCTTGAGAGTTTAAGTTGATAAAAATCATCAACATCATGGAGTATTGCCACATTTGTTGAGTTTTGATATTCTGGATGTGTGAATAGCATAGCATTGCACTTCAAATTTACTTTCTTTTGAGCTTATACAAAATGGATGACATACTGAGCCATTAATCATCTCTCCATGAATTTAAAATGACATAATTTTGCAAAGTATGTTGTCTGCCCAACATGGAATGAAAATTAGAAATCAACAGTGATGAAAAATTTATTTTCTAAAACATACATAAAACAATCTTTGGGTCAAAAAAGCAGAAGAAATTTAGAAATATTTTGAGTTTTTGAAATGAATGATAGTGAAAATACAACACAGCAAAATCAGTAATAGAAAGGAAGCAGTGCATAGAGATCAGTTTAAAATTTTACCTGCTTAAAACAAATGGAGAGAAGAATGTGTATCCTGGTGATTTGGGATGTTCTATATATGTCTGTTAATTCAAATTCATTTATCAGATTTTTTAGGTTTTCTATTTCCTTATTGGTCTTCTGTCTGGTTGATCTATCTATAGGAGAGATGATGTATTAAAGTCTCCCAGAATTATTGTGTAATCATATATTGCTTCCTTTAGTTTTGCCAATGATAGTCTCATGTATTTTGGGGCAACTTGATTGGGTGCATAAACATATATGATTGTTATCTCTTCTTGTTGAATTGCCCCTTTTGTTAGTATGTAGTGTCCTTCTTTGTCTCTCATAATATCCATGCATTTAAAGTCTATTTTATCTGAGATTAATATTGGTGCTCCTGCTTTCTTTTGGCTGTAGCTTGCATGAAATATTTTTTCTATCCCTTCACTCTCAATTTCTTTGTGCCCCTGTGTCTAAGATGAGTCTCTTGTATGCAACATATTGATGGTTCAAATATTTTAATGAATTCTGCCAATCTATATCTTTTAATTGGGGAGTTTAATCCATTTCCATTCAATGTTATTACTGTGAAGACATTTCTTGAATCAGTCATCCTACCTTTTGGCTTATGTTTGTTGGATATATTTTCCCCTCTCTCTTTTAATATCCTTTAATGTATCCATACTGAATCTTTTTAGTTCTGACCCTTTCTCCATATCTCTCTTTCCTTTGTGTCTCTGTCAGGAGGGCTCCCTTTAGTATCTCAAGGGCAGGTCTCTTGTTAGAAAATTCTCTCAGCATTTCTTTGTGAAAAATTTAAGCTCTCCCTCAAATTTGAAGGAGAGCTTTGCTGGGTAAAGAATTCTTTGTTAGCAATTTTTCTCTTTCAGAATTTTAAATATATCATGCCACTACCTTCTTGCCTCCATGGTGGCTGCTGAGTAGTCACTGCTTAGTCTTATGCTGTTTCCTTTGAAAGTGCTGAATTGCTTCTCTCTTGCTGCTTTCAGAACTTGCTCCTCCTCTTTAACATTTGACAATCAAATCAGAATATGTCTCAGAGTGGGTTTCTTTGGATTTATTCTGTTTGGAGTTCATTGGAGTTAATTATGTTGTTTAGAATGTTTGGGAAGTTTTCCTCCAACAATTTCTTTGAATACTCTTCCAAGACATTTATCCTTCTCTTCCCCTTCTGGAACACCAATGATTCTTACATTTGTGTATTTTATGTTTCCCATCACATTCTTAAGATCCATTTCAATTTTTTCAAATTTTCCCCATTCTTTCTTTTTTTCTTTTGCTCTCTGTTCTGTCCTCTTTGAGCTAGAAGGTTTGCTGTTCAGCTTACTCTGATCTAGTACTGTGATTATCAAGGACCTTAATAATTTGATCAACAGTTTTTTTTATTTTCGTAAGATCTATTTTTATTTACTCTTGCAAATTCTTCTTTATGCTCTTCTAGTATCTTCTTCATGTCCTTTATAACCTGTGCCATGATCTGGTTGTTTGTCAGTTCTCTGATTAATTCCTCCAAGTACTGTGTATCCTTTGATCTTATGAATTGGGTGTTTGGGTTTGGGTTACCTGTATCTTCTGGTTTCTCCATTTGCTTTAAAATTTTCTGTTGTTTTTGGCCTCTTGCCATTTGCTTATCTTGACAGGGTTCTTCTAGGATATGTAGGCTTCTTTGAACAAATATCTATAATTTGTCAGAGCTAAAGCTTGGTGGAATACACTTTCTCTGATTAACCAGCAAGCCACCTATTCTATGCAACAAATTTCTGTGTGTAGTTGGTGCTGCCCACTCTGAATGCAGGAGGTGTGTCTGAACAGTTAGGAAGGGAGGGCAGCTTTAATAATCAAATACCCCAGGTGATCTGAAGACTTAAAGCATTGTAGGAGTCCAAACTTTTGGTTCAGCCTCCCCACAGTCTGTCTCTGCCATGAACCCACAAGCCTCTGGTATTGATATATGGTCCCTGGGACTTCCATGTTGTCCCATCCCCAAGGATCTTCATGGAGGTAAATCAGCACAATGTCACAGATGAGCATAGTCTTCAAGGAATGGGGTGGGCCACTGTGTTGCCCAGGGACCTTCCCAGCCTGCTGAAAAGAAGGCTGGATGGGATGTGTTTATTTTCCCTTTTTTGCAGCCTTCCTAGCTCTGGGAAAATTAGCTGTCAGTGTGCAAAAGATTCACCACTGACAGTTCAGTTAAAAGGCATACTGGGAGAAGAGTCATCAGCTGACACAATTAATTGTGCTTTTGTAACCTACTTGAGGCTGATATCATATTTGCGACTTGCACTTGAAGAGCGATGCTGTCCCACCCAAATTTATGACAAAGTGGATTAGATAACATGCAATTCTTGACCAATATTTCTGTAATGATAGTCACTTGAAGAACCAAGATGGGACATATTTAATAATCTGTAGCAAGTCAAGATCTATTTTCATGAAAATTTTTAATTCCTGGGTTGTGCATAGTGTTGTTCCAAAACCTTGAGAGTAAAACATTCCTCATATTTTCTTGGTCTGCTAAAATATATCCCAGTAGATCATAAAGGCAAAGTCACAATGCTCCACACCCTGCTGACAAGTCCTACTGGAGATTCTTACCTTGTGTTGAATGAAAGCTGGTATAATCAGCACTATGTTATTATAATACACTTAAAAGTACATCACCACATGCCATGGACTCCTAGTGTTACCTCTTGTAATTCTGATTACACCACAAATATTTTCACTCTTCACAAATAAGCAGATAAGTTAATCAATCCTGGATTCCATATATCTGATAGTTGTTACTTGCCTTTACATCATCATGCCAAACATGTAAGCTGAAAACAGAGTCTGAAAACCAAGGCAAAGAGTAATTTAGGGAGCTGAATGACACACATGGGTGCAGAACTAAGTTGCTGCTCAAAACAAAGTAGAGGGAAACAGTTACATATATGCTCAGAAAAAAGAAAGGGTATGGGCAGAATGGAGAGGGGGAGGCAAGGAGGACATGAGCTATGTGAGGTATATGGGGCAGGGTGTCCTTGGGTACCACAAATCTGCAAAAACTGCCAAGACATAAATGTCTTCATCAAATGGGCCTATTTGATGAAGGGAATCAGATCTTCTGGTGTCAAGATGACTTGTTTGTCACAGTTCCTCCTTTCCCATAGAGGCAGTGGTTTTAATTAGCACCACAAAGGGTCTTTAGCACATCAGCCTGCCTTAGTTGCTTTGTGTTCTTTGTAGTTTTCTGAGTCAAGTGGGAGTTCAAGTAATAGTAAAGCTATTTACCATTCCAACTTCACTCATGCTACAATCCATCCCAGCAAAAGGCACTCCATGATTGCTGAGTCATGGATACAGCAGGACAAGAGTATCCTTTGCTCTCCAGTTGCATTCTACAGTGTTACAGATTGCTAAAACTGCCAAAATGCAATATACTAGAAATGGATTGGCTTTTATAAAGGAGATTTATTAGGTTACAAATGTACAAGTTGAAAAGCCATAAAAGTGTCCAAACTAAGGCCTCAAAAAGAGGATACCTTTAACAAAGAAAATCTGATGGTGTCTGGAACAGCTGTCACCTGGGAAGACAATGTGACTGATGTCTGCTCCCAGGTTGCATTACTTTCAGCTTCTGATTCCAGTGGCTTTCTCTTTAAGCATCTGTGGGTTCTCACTTAGCTTCTATGGTGCAAAGTCTGGATTACTTATATTTGCTTCTCTCCAATCTGTCTCTTGCAGCTTATCTGGGCTGTCTCCTTGATTCTCCAGGGGCATTTCTGTGTAAGTATTTCTGAGCTCTCTCAGATCCTGTGAGTAATCCTTTCTTCTCTCAAGGGAAAACTGTGGATTGTGTCTTTTAGCTTCTCATGTCCAAGTGTCTTGGTCTGTGTCATCTCTGAATGCTCTCCCTGAACTCTTAGGGACTCCAGTAAACTAAGACCCACCTTGAATGGATGGGGTCACATCTCCACAGAAACAACCTAATCAAAGGCCCCACCCACAACTGGGTGTGTCCTATCTCCATGGAAACAACTTAATCAAAGGTCCTGTGCACAATAGGTCTGCCCCACAAGTGTGGATTTAAAGAACATAATATTTTATGGGGTACATAATAGATTCAAAACAGCACATAGATACAGCACAAATAAACCTGATTGAGGGATTTTAAATCATGTTCAGAAACATAGATTTTGGTGACTGAAATTTTTTCTTTAGTTTTCTATTCTCAGAAATATAGAAAAGAGCAGTAAATGTTTGGGATGGATTTTGAGTACCTATTAACCACATCTCTATAATACTTATTGTCAATATAATTTTAAGTAGATTAAAGTATTAAGAAATTGCATTATAAAATGAAATTCACAGGTCCCATAAAAATATTTAAATACATACTTCTATTCCTGAAAATGTCAAATAAAATATGAACAGTGTGTAACATATAAATGGCTTTCTTATACACTGAGGATAAATGTCAAACTATACTAATCCATGAGATGTGATCTTTCATTTTATTCATATCCCAGAATTCTACTAGATTAGAATATGTGGTTCGTGAATATACTGTTAACTACTTTTGGCAGTCTTCTAAGATTCTCTTTCCTCACTGTTTTATTTTGGGGGTAGATGTCTAGGTATCAATAGTGTTGGTAGCAGAAGAGGAAGAAAAGGATTATGTCAGTTGGAGTGAAACTGTAAGGGACAAGATGAGATTGTCTCTAATAGAAATCAATTTTGGAAATTCTAGAATGTCAGGTTAAGAAATATAAGCCCATTGTTTACCTCTAGAAAACATCTTGATGGAAGTAACAACTGAAAATGTGGCATAAACAATTGTTTTAGGAACTTTAATCCAGTGGGGAGAGAAAAATAATGGATTAAGTTACTATTTACAAACATAAGGAAATTTAAATTAGAGGTATGTGTGAAATAGCAAATTTTATTAAGAAATATGGAGTGTGCTATATTAGAAAGACAACAATGAGAAAAAAATGCTAGTTCATTAAGGGACTTGATATAAAGTGAGAGGTTGTCATAGAAAATACAGGCTTCTCAATTTAGCAAAGGAATGCACTATTCCAGTTTCCAAGGCTACTCAGCACAAATACAATGAAATTGTTCAGCTTAAAGAAAGGGAATTTATTTGCTTATAGTTTGAGACCAGGAAAGTGTCCAAATCAAGGCAATGTTGTCTATCCCAAGACCAGATGCTGATGAACCTTAGCTCCTCTGTCACATGACAAGACCATGGTGGTGTCTCCTGCTCTCTCCCTCGTCTTCTGGGTTTTGTTGTATTCAGCTTCTTGCTTCTGTGGTTTTCTCTGTCTGAATTGCCTTCTCCTATAAGAGATTTCATTAATAGGATTGGGATCCATCCTGCTTGATATGGGCCACACATTAACTAATAACCTTATCAAGCTTTCCTACTTAAAATGAATTAAAGAACTTGTTTTTCTGGGAGACATACAGCTTCAAACTATCACACTGTTGCTTCATTGGAACTTTTCTAGGACAGAAAATATAAATTCATAATACCACAAAGAAAATATATTTGTTTCCATGGTACAGAGATGTTATATGAATAATAAAGTATATGCATGTATCCGTCATTCTTGGCAAACTAGTTCCATTAACTTGGATGCCTGGTCATACTTTAGCTTTATATATTCTTCAGGGGTATGACTATATTCAATTATGATAATCAAATGTATATGTTACATTATATTCTTATCTCCAGGTTACCTTCTATATTAGATTTTCTTCTTCTATTACTTCTCTAATTTTAAACTGATTTCTTTACTCATAGATGGTAAAGAAATAGTATTTAAGGGAGGAAATAAAGTCAGGTGCCTACAATATTGAATTATTATTGATTCAACTCAGTACTATACAAATACTTAAACTCTGATTCATATATGCTGTTTTACAGTTTATCTCTTTGTATAAGAGCTTCATGGAAATTTTACACCTCAAATGTAGTTGGAAAAGCAAATAGGTTCTCAGTGGATTGGACTTACACTATATCAGAAAAAGATAATATACAATGTAGGGACTAAATATTTTGGCAGCAAAGTTGCTTATAGGTAACTTAAAAATATGGAATTGGTTAAAGAAGGAAATGTTACCTATTTCAAATTCACATACATTTTCTCTGAAAATTGTGTCAACTTTAATATGAAAATATTTCAAGTTTACAAAATATTGAAAGTACAGTGATACATATCCATATATTTACCAGTTCTCCAAATTTTAACATTTTCTCAGTCTCTCAAAATAATTGTCTTTCTCCCTCTCCCTCCTATCTAATCTATATCAATATCTGCTCATATCTATCCACATGCATGTGCACTTTCAAACACAAGGGACTTGCAAATATTCAAGCAAAAATGTACATATGTTCATAAGCACTTTGGCTGAATTGTGTGTGTATATATGAGCCCATAGTGATTCTTTTAATGTTAAAGTTGTGGGATTACAGAACAATCATGCATAAAATACATGTTTTCCATATATAACCCAACTACCAATACTTTGTTTGGTGTGAAACATTTGTTACAATTGATAGCACACATTTTAAGATTTTTTTTTTTTTAGTTTTTATTGAGATTGCTCACATACCATACAAGTATCCAAAGATCCAAAGTGTACAATCAATTGCCCATGGTACCATCATACATCTGTGCATTCATCTCCACAATAAAAGTTTTAAATTTTGAGAACATTTTCATTACTCCAGAAAATAAATGAAGACAAAAAAAGGAAGCTCCAATCCTCC
Source organism: Choloepus didactylus (assembly GCF_015220235.1). Classification (NCBI taxonomy): domain Eukaryota; kingdom Metazoa; phylum Chordata; class Mammalia; order Pilosa; family Megalonychidae; genus Choloepus; species Choloepus didactylus. The sequence goes on from NC_051322.1 coordinate 83,094,160, forward strand.
TATACCCTTAACAACCCCCCTCCATTATTGATTCATAGTTTTTGTATAGTACATTTGTTACTGTTGATAAATGAATGTTAAAATATTACTAACTGTATTATACAGTTTGCAATAGGTATATATTTTTCTTATATGCCCCTCAGTTATTAAATTCTAGTTATAGTGTCATACATTTGTTCTAGTTAATGAGAGGGATTTCAAATATTTGTATAGTTAATCATGGACATTGTCCAACAGAAGAGTCACTATTTTATACATTCCCATCTTTTAACCTCCAACTTTCCTTCTGGTGACATACATGACTCTGAGCTTACCCTTTCCACTACCTAAGCACACCATTCAGCACTGTTACTTATTCTCACAATGTGCTACCCTCATCTTTGTTCATTTCCAAGCATTTAAGTTCACCTTAGTTGAACATTCTGCTCATAATAAGCAACTACTCCCCATTCTTTTGCCTCATTCTGTATCCTGGTAACTTATGTAAACCCATAGGCATGAAATATATTATAATTAGTTCATATCAGTGAGACACTGCAATATTGGTCCTTATGTGTCTATCTTATTTCACTCAATATAGTGCCCTCAAGGTTTCTTCATCAACCCATTTTAAGATGCTTTTGTTCACACACCATACATTCCATCCTAAGTAAACAATTGTTGGTTCCCTATATAGTCACATATTTATGTATTCGGCACCATCACCACTATCTATACAAGGACATCTCCATGTCTTCCACAAAGAAGGAGGAAGAGAAAAAGGCGGTAGGGAGGCAAAAGAAAAAGAAAAAAGAAAGAGGAAAAGCATGAAAGCTAGAAAGCAACAAAAAGAAAGTGCATTAAACTAAAGTAGAATGAAGTCAGACAACATCACCAATGCCAGGAGTCCCATATTCTTGCCCTATTTTCCCTTCATATGCATTTAGCTTTGGTATATTGCCTTTGTTATGTTAAAGGAAGCATAATACAATATTTCTGTTTATTATATTCTGTAGTTTGCATTGATTGTATTTTCCTCCAATCCCACTCTATTTTTAACAACTTGCAATGTTGACAATCATTTGTTCTACCTCATATAAAAACATATTTGTACCTTTTATCACAATCATTGAGTACCCTAGGTTTCATTGAGTTTTACAGTCCCAGTCTTTATCTTTTGCCTTTGTTTCTGGTGTCCCACATGCTCCTAATCTTCCTCTTTCAATGATACTCACAGTCATTTTTGTTCAGTGTACATACATTGCTATGCTACTATCTTCCAAAATTGTTTTCCAAACTTCTCACTCCTGTCTTTCCCTTTCTGTCTATCGTGCTTCCTTTAGTGCTTCCTGCAGAACATGTATCTTTTTCCCAGACTCTGTCATTGTCTGTTTGTCAAAGAATATTTTAAGCTCTCCCTCAGATTTGAAGGACAGTTTTGCCAGATACAGGATTCTTGGTTGGTGGTTTTTTTCTTTCATGATCTTAAATATATCACCCCACTTCCTTCTTACCTCCATGATTTCTATTGAGAAATAAGCACATAGTCTTAACAAACTTCATTTGTATGTGATGGATCAATTTTCTCTTGCTGCTTTCAGGATTCTATTTTTATATTTTACATTTGATAATCTGATAGGAAATGCCTTGGCATAGGCCTATTCAGATCTATTCTGTTTGGGGTATGCTGAACTTCTTGGATCCATAATTTTATGTCTTTCATAAGAGATGGGACATTTTCATTGATTATTTCCTCTATTATTGCTTCTGCCCCTTTTCCCTACTCTTCTCCTTCTGGGATACCAATGACAGATACATTCCTGCATGTCATTTTATCCTTAAGTCCACAGAGACATTGCTCATATTTTTCCATTCTTTATTCAGTCTTCTGTGTGTAGACTTTCAGGTACATTGTGTTCTGGTTCCTGAGTGTTTCTTCTGCCTCTAGAGACCTGTTGTTATATGTTTCCATTTTTTCTTTCATCTTTTGTGTTATGTCTTTCATTTCCATAGTTTCTGCCAGTTGTTTTTACAAGCTTTCAATTTCTTCCTCATTTATGTCCAGTGTTTTCATTATTTGGCTCAGCTCTTTCAACATATCTTCCCTAAACTTTTAGAATTGATTTAGTATTAGTTGTTTAAATTCCTGTATCTCAGTTGAAGTGTAAGTTTTGTCTTTTGACTGGGTCATAACTTCATTTTTCTAAGTGTGGGATGTAGCTTTATCTTGTTCTGGCATCTCATTTCCTTGATTATCCCAATCAGGTTTTCTTAGACCAGAACAGGCTCAGGTCTCAGCAGGAGGCAATAATATTATGTCTTCCTTTGAGTTTGTCTTAAAGATTGGTACACCCTGTGAGACCTCAAGTCACCGTGCCTCTCTGCCTAGCAGCTGACACCTGTCAGTCTGTAGCTCCAAACTGGTGTAATGAGGTGTGGCTCATGGCTGTTTTCCCCCAGGTTCTGGGATCTAGTTCTGAATGCAAGGCAGGTAGTAGAGCTTAGCACCACCTCTTCCTCTTAGGGAGATTACCCCCCCCCCCGCAGGGTGATATCATTTACATTTGAATAGATTCTCTGCCTGTGCTATCTCCAAACTTGTCTGGCCAGAGTGCTGGAGAAATGAAAATGGCAGAGGCTTTCTCCACTGAGCAGAAAAAGCAACAGAAAGCCCCATCAGGGCCAGTCCATGGCCACCCTCTGGCTCTTCAAGGTCAGTCATCCCCAAAAGCCTCCGTCTGCTTTTTGGGGATTCATATCTTGTATTGAGCAGTCCATGTTGGTTAATTAAAACCCCAGATGGAGCTCAGTTGAGCTACATTCACTTGCTTGGAGAGTGCTGCTCTCTACCACCATAAGGCTTTGCAGTTCAGGTCATGGAGGAAGGGGGCTCCCAGCTTGGATTCACAGTTTTTACTTACATATTTTATGCTCTGATCTCAGGCGTTCCTCCCAATTCAGGTTTGTGTATGATGAGTGGACAGTCATATTTGTCCCCCCATGGTTATTCCAGATTATTTACTGGTTATTCCTGGTGGTTTACTAGTTGTTCCAGGAGGACAAACTAGCTTCCACTCCTCTCTATGCTGACTTCTTCTCAGTAGCACACTTTTATAATTGTTCTAAAGTCCATGGTGTTCAGTGTTTGTGTAGTATAGTTCCATAGGTTTAAATGTTTTTTTTATGTTACCATATATACAATCTAAGACTTCCCATTAGTAATATTGAAATATCTATTTCATTTCTGTTAACTGCATCCACAGTGCTGTGCTACCATCACCACCATCCATTACCAAAATATGTCAATCATTCCAAAAAGCAACCCTGTACATTTTAAGCCTAAATTGCCAATTCCTTACACACTCCCTTCCCCTAATAACCTATATTCTGTGTTCTGACACTGAGTTTGCTTATTCTAATTGTTTCAGAACAGTGATATCATACAATATGTGCCCTTTTATGGCTGGCTTATTTGACTCAACATGTTTTCAAGGTTCATCCATGCTGTCACATATATCAGGACTTCATTCCTTTTATGGCTGAATAATATTCCACTGTGTGTGTATACCAGACTTTATTTATCCACTCATTGTTTGATGGTCACTTGGATTGCTTCCATCTTTTGGCATTTGTGAACTATGTCACTCTGAACACCTGTGTGCAAATATCCAAGTCCCTGCTTTCTATTTTGGGGCATATACCTAGTACTGGGATTCCTAGGTTATTTGGTAGTTCTATACTTAGTTTGGCCGTTCCTCAGAAAGCTGTCTTCCACACTAGCTGCACCATTTTACATTGCTGCCAGCAATGAATGAGTATTCCAATTTCTCTGCATGCTCTCCAGCACTTATTTGCCATTTTAGTGACCATACTAATTGGTGTGAAATGGTTTCTCATTGAGGTTTTGATATGTATTTCCCTGATGGCTAATGGTGTTGTGTATCTTTTCATGTGCTTTTCAGACAATTTTAGATCTTTTGCAAGAGATGTATTTTCAAGACTTTTTCCCATTTTAAAAAATTGGATTGTTTTATTTTAAGTTGAAGAATTTCTTTATATATTCTTAATATTAAATCCTCATTGGATATGTAGTTTCCAAATACTTTCTCCCATTGTATAGGCTCTCCTTTTACTTTGATGGAGAAGTCCTCTGAGAAACCAAAATTTTAGTTTTGAACAGGTCCCATTTATCTGTCTTCTCTTGTGCTTTGATTGTAAAGTGCAAGGAACCACTGCCACTGCCTGACACAAGGTCCTGATGTTGTTTCCCTGTTTTTTTTTCCAGATTTAAAATTCTATCTCTTATGTTAAGCTCTTTGATGCATTTTGAGTTGATTTTTGTATATGGTGTGATGGTGGGAACTGTATTGGTTCCCAATTTTTTTTGCAAGTGGAGACACAGTTCCCCCAGCAACATTTGTTGAAGAAACTACTTTTTCCAAATTGATTAATCTTGGCAACTTCGTGAAATATAAGCTGGCCAGAAATGGTGAGGGTTGATTTCAGAGCTCTCCATTCTATTCAATTGGTCCATGTCTGTCCTTGTGCCAGTATCATGCTGTTTTGATTATTGTGGCTTTGTAATCACGTAACATGAGGAAGTGGGAGACCTCCAACTTCATTCTTCTTTTACAAGATAGCTTTAGTTATTCTGGGCCCCTTTCACTTCCAAATGATTTTGGTGAATGGCTTTTAATTTCCTTCAAGTAGACCACAGAAGTTTATTAGAATTGTATTAAGTCTCTAAATCACTTTGGGTAGAACTTGACATCTTAATGATATCTAGTCTTCCAACCCATGAACATGGAATGTTCTTCCATTTATATATGGTTATATTTGACTTCTTTCAGCAATGTTTTCTGGTATTCTGAATACAGGTCCTTTACATCCTCTGTTAAATTTATTCATAGATATTTGATTCTTTTAGATGACATTGTAAATGGGATTTCTCTATTGATGGCTTCCTCAGGTTGCTGCTTCCCAGTGTACAGAAACACTACTGATTTGGGCATGTTGATATTGTATCCTGCCATTTAGCTGAACTCATTTATTAGCTCTAGTAGCTTTGTCAATTTTTCAGGACTTTCTAAATATGGTAAACCATCTACAAATAGTGAAAGTTTTACTACCTCATTTCCAATTTGTGTTCCTTTTCTTTTTCTTGCCTCATTGCTCTGAATACAATACCAGCACAATGTTGACAATGACCATCCTTGTCTTGTTCCTGATCTCAAAGGGAAAGCTTTCAGTCTTTCACCATTATCTGGAATGTTAGCTGTGGGCTTTCCACATATGCCCATTACCATGTTGAAGATTGCTTCTATTCCTAGTGATAGTGTTCTGACTGTTTTTTCAAGAAACTGTGTTGTATTTTTTCAAAACCCTTTTCTGCATTGATTGAGGTGATCATGTGTGTTTCTTCCTTCATTCTGCTAATGTGGTGTGCTACATTAACTGATTTTCTTATGTTGAATGAACCTTACACACCAGGGATAAAATATTCTTATGGTGTATAATTCTTTTAATATGCTGCTGGATTCAGTTTGCTAGTAGTTTGTTGAGGATTTTGCCTCTGCAATCAAGAGATACTATATTTTAGTTTCCTTTTCTTGTGGTATCTTTATCTGAAGTTAATATGAAGGTGATGCTGGCTTTGTAGAATGAGTTATGGAGGGTTCCCTTCAACTTTTTTGAAGAGTCTGACCAGGATTGGACTCATGCCTTCTTAGTATGTTAGGCAGAATTCTCCTGTGAAACTAATGAGTCCTAGGTGTCTCTTTGTTGGAAGGTTTTGAGTCAATGTAGGTAATTTGTGTATTTTTTAAAGAATTTTGCCTATTTCCTCTAGATTATCTAATTTATTGGCATACATTTGTTCATAGTATCAACATAAAGTCCTTTTTATTTCATTAGCGTTGCTAGTAATGTCCTTTACATTTCTGATTTTCAGTATCTGTATTCCTTTATTTTCTGTGTCAGTCTAGCTAGATTGTTGATTTTCTTCTTTTCAAATAAACATTTTGTTTGTTGATTCTCTCTGTTGTTCTATCTTAACTCTTATGATTTCTTCCTTCTGCTCCCTTTGGGTTTAGTTTACCCTTTTTCTATTTCTTCAGGTTTTGAAGTTAAGTCTCTGATTTCATAATGTAAATTCTTTTGTCATGTAAGTCTTTAGAGCTATAAATTTCCCTTTTGTCACTACCTTTACTGCATCCCATAAGTTTTGGTATGCTGTTTTGCATTTTCATTTGCCTCAATATATTTCCTAATTTTGGTTCATATTTCCTGTTGTACCCCTTGGTTAATTAAGAATATGTTGCTTGATTTCAACTTATTTGAATTTTCCATTTCTTCATCTGTTAATTTCTAGCTTCATTCAGTTGTGATTGGAGAATATACACTCTGTAACTTCAATATTTTTGAGTTTGAGACTTGTTGTGTGACCAAATGGACCTATTTTGGAGAGTATTCAATGTACACTTGGAGAGAATATTGCATGTGAACTCAGAAAAAATGTTTTATGTTTTCATTTGGTGCAGTGTTCTACATATGCCTGTTAGGTATAGCTGGTTTTGTGTATCCATCATGTCCTGTACTTTCTTATTGGTCTTCTTTTTAGATGCTCCATCCATTGAGAATGGTGTGTTACAGTCATCTATGATTAATTTAGAACTGTCAATTTCTCCATTCAAATCTGTCAGTATTTGCTTCATATATTTTGGGCTCTGCTGTTTAGAGCATATGTATGTATAATTGTCACACCTCCTTCTTGAATTGTCTCCTTTGTCAATATGCAATGACCATTTTCCCCTCAGAACTGTGTTTGACTTAAAGTCTATTTAACCTTAGTATAGTCACCCCAGCTCTCCTTTGGTTACTACTTGAATGGTGTAGTTCTTTCCATCCTTTCCATCTCAATCTACTTGTATCTTTGACTTTAAAGTGAGTCTCTTGGAGACAGCATATAAATGTATCATGCTTCTTTATTCTTTCTGTAATCTCTGCCTTTTGACTAGAGTTCAACTCATTTACATTTGAAGACACTACTTATAATACTGTACTTGTGCCATTTTGCTATTTAGGCTTTGTAGGCCTTATATCCCCCTTCTGTTAATGTTTACTTTTATATTTGGTTTTGGTGTGTTGTACCATATTACATGCCTCCACATTTCTATCTGGATATATTTTTCACCTATTTTCCTAGTATTTACCATGGAGTTAAAATTTAACATCCTAAACATATAACAATTATATTTGGTTTGATACCTAACTTGAATAGAATACACATACATTTCCTATACCCCTAATGTCTTTGTGCATTGTAGGTCTAAAAACCCAGATTTATCATTATTTTTCATGCATTTGAAATTATGTTACCTTAGGAACTTAGAAGTAGAGTTACATACCATACCATACAATATAATAATACTGGCATTTATATTCACCCAAATGGTTACCTTTACTATAGGTCTTCATTTCTTTATGCTGCCTTGAACCACTGTTCAATGTTCTTTGCTTATGGTCATAACTCCCATTAGCATTGCTTTTAGGTCAGGTCTAGTGGTGGACTCCCTGAGGTTTTATCTAAGAAAGTCCTAACTTCTCCCTATATTTTTGTAAAGAGTCCCACCAGACGCTACAGTTATTTTCTGTCAGCTCTTTAAGTATATCAACCCACTGCCGCCTTGCCTCCTTGTTTTCTGATAAGAAATTGTGATTCAATTTAATTGGGTCTCTCTTGTAAAGAATATATTGCTTTTCTCTTGCAGCTCTCTCCACTCTTTTGTACTTTGCAGTTGACAGTATAATCAGTTTATGATGCGGTGTATTTTCAGGTTTATCTTGTGTGTTCTTCTCTGTTCTTTGTTCATTTTCATGTCTCACAAAGTTTGAGTTCTCTGTTATTTCTCTGACTATTCCTTCTGTACTTGACTCTTGTCTTCTGGGACTCCCATCATTTGTTTATTGGTGTGCTTGATGTCCCAATGCTGTTTTAGGCCATTTTCAATTTTAATATTTTCCAGTCTGCTGCTCCTCAGCATGTCTTATTTCAAGTGACTTAATCTCACTGATTCCCTCTTCTTCCTACTACAATCTGCCCTTGAATCCTTCCTGGGCATTCTGATTTTTGACTGCAATTCTGGTTGGTTCCTTCTTAAAATTCCTATCTCTTTACATAGACTCTCAGGTTGTTCATTCATTGTTTTCCTGATATCCTATAGTTCTTTCTCTGTATTTCCTTCATCTTATTGAGCATTATAAGAAAATTCTTTTGGGGTTTTGTATTTGAACAAAATGTATGAGTTAAATATTTTAGGAAATATAGATCTTGCACCAACTAAACATCTCTTCCCTTGGTCTCAAATGGAATTTGAGATTTAAAAATGCAATCTGTATTGTCCTTTACCCTTTGAGATGATTTGCCCAGTCCTAAACACATCTGCTTCATTCACATCTCTAGTTGAAGTCTGGACTCTATTTTCAGCTTTCTTAACAGTTGCTGTATGTGCTAATACTGACATTCATATCTGCCGAGTTCTAGCACTGAGTTTCAGGTGTCACACAGGTACCCAAAGTTCCAGGGATCAATCACGTTATACAGCATCTCAGAATCTGGAGAAAGCCACTCAATTCAGGAATAGATGTGACTGCTATAAAAGCTTACAATGTAGGGACCATTACAATAAGCATTCCACTGATAAACTGTGTTCTAAAGTTCAATTCTGTGTTTACACATTGTATTTAATCCATATTGGTGAGGCATTACAGTGTTTGCTTTTGTTACTAGTTTAGTTCACTCAAAATGCTGTCTGCAGGTTCCATTCTCCTGTTGTTTGTCTCACAGCTTCACTACTCACAGTTGTTCAAAATTCCATTGTATGAAAACACAAGAGTTCACCATTTTGTTCCTCTATCAATGTACCCTTAGGCCATCTCCACCCATTGCAAATCATGCATACTGTACCCATAAATACCAGTGTGAAAATGTCCATTCATATTCCTGCTCACAGATTCTCCATGTAAATGCACACTGCTGAAATTGTAGGACCTTAAGGCACCCACATATTAGCTTCTTGTGGAAGCACCCAGTGTCCTCCAGAAAGGATAGAGTATTCTGCCTCCTAACCACCAGTAAATATGTACATCCCTCTCTCCATGTTTTCACCAGGACTTGTATTCATTTATATTTTTCCATACAACTGTTAGAGCTATATTCATTACCATATACTTATCCACAGTGTACAATTTCAGTTGTTCATAGTATCATCATACAGTTGTGCATTTATCACCACAGTCAGCACTTGAACATATTAATAACTATGGAAAAAGAGTTATTTTAGTGAATAATTAAAAAGATAAAAAGAAAAGGACAATATAATAAAATACAATAAAATATTAAGGTCAGACAATACCACCACCAAGCATTCCATATCCTTCCCTTATATCCCCCTATCATATATATTTAGCTTTGGTGTATTACCTATGTTACATTTAGTGGAAGCATATTACAATGCTGCTGTTGACCATAGACCCCAGTTTGATTAGATTATATTTTTCCTAAATACCATCACCTTTCTAACACTCTGCATGGTTGACATTCATTTGTTCTCCCACATGAAATAACTTTTATATTTGTACATATAGTCACAATCGACCACTTGAGTTTTTGCTAAGTTAAACAGTCCCAGTCTTTATCATATATTTTTACCTCAGGTGTCATTCATGCCCTTTAGCCCTCCTCTTTCAGCTTTAATCATGGACATCTTTATTCAGTGTAGTTACAGTATTGTGCTACCATCACACAGTATTATGCTATCTATTTCTGTATGTATACAATCAATCCTGCTGAACATTCTATAGTTCTTCAAAATCAAATGCCTGGTTTCTACCCTCTTTCTATCTCCTGTTAGCCTGTCATCAACTTTTAGCTCTCAAAGTTTGTTCCCTAAGGTTAGCTCTTGTTAGTGAGACCATACACTGTTTGTCCCTTTGTTTCTGGCTAACATCACTCAACATAATATCCTCAAGGTTCATCCACATTATTATCTATTCCAAGTCTTTGTTTTGTCGTACAGCTGCATAATATTCCATCATGTATATGTACCACAGTTTCTTTATACACTCATCCATGATGGACATTAGGGTTGTTTCTATCTCCTGGCTATTCTGTATAATACCATGATAGACATTGGTTTACAAAAGTCTGTTTATAAATTGACTTTCAGTTTCTCTGAGTATATACCTAGTAATGGAATAGCTGGGTCATATGACAAACCTATAATTAGCTTTCTGAGGAACTGCCACTCTGTCTCCTAGAGTGGTTATGCCTTTCTACATTCCCACCAACAGTGAATAAGTGTGTCTCTTTTTCCACATCATCTCCAGCACTTGTAATTTTCTGTTTTTGGAAAGTGGCCATACTGGTATGTGTGAGATGAGATCTCATTGTGGTTTTGATTTCCATTTCCCTAATGAATGAGAAGTTGAGCATTTTTTCATGTTTTTGAACCATTTGTATTCCCTCTTCAGAAAAGTGTCTCTTCATGTCTTTTGTCCATTTTTATTTTGAATGTTTTTCATTTTGTTGTTGAGTTCTAGGATTGCTTTATGTATTTGGGATATTAAACCCTTTTCTGATATGTGATATCCAAATATTTTTTCCTATTGTGGAGGATGCCTTTTTACTTTTCTGACAAAGTCCTTTGATGTACAAAAATGTTTACTTTTGAGGAGATCCAATTTGTCTATCTGTTCTTTGTTGCTCATGCTTTGGGTGTAAGGTCTCAGAAACCACCATCTATCAAGATCTTTAAGAAACTGCCCTACATTCTAAGACTCTTATGGTCTTAGCATTAATGTTTAGGCCTTTGATCAATTTCAAATTAATTTTTGTATAAGGTGTGAGATAGGGGTCCTCTTTCATTCTTTTGACAATGGATAGCCACTTCTCCAAATGCCATTTTTGAAGAGGCAGCTGTGTTCCACTTGCTTTGGTTTGACTGCCTTATTAACTATCAATTGTAAATGCAAGTGTCTATTTCTGAACACTCAATTTGATTACATTGGTTGGTATATCTATCCTTATGCCCATACCATGCTGCTTTGAGCACTGTAGCTTTGTAATATGCTTCAAAGTCAGGTAGTGTGATTTCCCACTTTGTTCCTGTTTCTCAAGGTATTTTTTGGTTATTCAGGTCACCTTGCCTTTCAAAATAAATTTGGCCATTGCTTTTTCTATTTCTGCAAGGTAATTTGTTGGGATTTTAATTCATATTGCATTGAATCTATAAATCAGTTATGTAGAATAGACATCTGAATTAAATTTAGTCTTCCAATCCATGGACATGGTATGTTCTTCCATTTTTCAAAGTCTTGTCCAAATTCTTTTAGCAGTTTCTTGTATTTTTCTTTGTAGAGGTATTATGTAGCCTTCATTAAATTTTTTTTTTAATCTTCATTTTATTGAGATATATTCACATACCACGCAGTCATACAAAACAAATTGTACTTTTGATTGTTTACAGTACCATTACATAGTGGTACATTCATCACCTAAATCAATCCCTGACACCTTCATTAGCACATACACAAAAATAACAAGAATAATAATTAGAGTGAAAAAGAGCAATTGAAGTAAAAAAGAACACTGGGTACCTTTGTCTGTTTGTTTCCTTCCCCTGTTTTTCTACTCATCCATCCATAAACTAGACAAAGTGGAGTGTGGTCCTTATGGCTTTCCCAATCCCATTGTCACCCCTCATAAGCTACATTTTTATACAACTGTCTTCGAGATTCATGGGTTCTGGGTTGTAGTTTGATAGTTTCAGGTATCCACCACCAGCTACCCCAATTCTTTAGAACCTAAAAAGGGTTGTCTAAAGTGTGCATAAGAGTGCCCACCAGAGTGACCTCTCGGCTCCTTTTGGATTCTCTCTGCCACTGAAGCTTATTTCATTTCCTTTCACATCCCCCTTTTGGTCAAGAAGATGTTCTCCGTCCCACGATGCCAGGTCTACATTCCACCCCGGGAGTCATATTCCACGTTGCCAGGGAGATTCACTCCCCTGGGTGTCTGATCCCATGTAGGGGGGAGGGCAGTGATTTCACCTTTCAAGTTGGCTTAGCTAGAGAGACAGGGCCACATCTGAGCAACAGCCTTCATTAAATTTATTCCTGAATAATACCTGATTCTTTTGGTTGCTATTGTAAATGGAATTTTTTTTTCTTTATTTCTTCCTCTTGTTGCACATTACTTGTACATAAGAACCTACAGATTTTTCCATGTTTATCTTGTAGCCTGCCAGTTTTCTCCATTCATTGAATAGATCTAATAGCTCTGCTGTAGATTTTTCTGGGTTTTCTACATATAGAATTATGGCATCTGCAAAGAGTGAAAGTTTTCCTTCTTCCTCTCCAATTTGGATGTCTTTTATTTCATTTTCTTGCATACTGGTTCTAGGTATAACTTCCAGCACAATGTTGAATAACAATGATGACAGTGGTTATCCCTGTTTTGTTTCTGATCTTAGAGAGAAAACTTTCAGTCTCTCCCCATTGAGTGTGTTGTTAGCTGTGGGTTTTTTTTTGGATTTTGCATTTATGATATTGAGAATTCCATTCTATTCCTATCCTTTGAAACATTTTCTTCAAGAAAGGATGTTAAATATTGTCAAATGCCTTCTCTGCACTGATCATGATGATCATGTGGTTCTTCTTTGATTTCTTGATGTGGTGTATTACATTAATTGATTTTCCTGTGTTGAACCAGCCTTGCATACCTGGAATAAACCTCACCTGGTCATGGTGTATAATTATTTTTATGTGCTGCTGGATATGATTTGTATTTTGTTGAGGATTTTGCATTGATATTTATTAAAAATCTTGGTCTATAGTTTTCTTTGTAGTGTCTATCTGATTTTGGTATTAGGTTTATGTCAGCTTCATAGAAAGATTTGGGTAACTTTCCCTCCTCTTCAATTTTTTGAAGAGTTTGAGCAGGATTGGTACTAATTCTTTCTGAAATGCTCAGTAGAATTCATATGTGATGTCATGTGGTCCTGGGCTTTTCTTTTTGAGGAGCTTTTTGATAACTGACTCAATCTCTTTACTTGTGATTGGTTTGTTGAGGTTGTCTATTTCTTCTTGAGTCAATATTGGTTGTTTACGCTTTACTAGCAAGTTGTCACTTTCATCAAAGTTGTCTAGTTTGTAGCATATATTTGCTCATAGCAACTTCTCATTATTTCTGTAGGGTCAGTAGTTATGTTTCCTTTCCCATTTCTCATTGTATTTGTTTGCATCCATCCATCTCTCTCTCTCTCTCTCTCTCTCTCTCTCTCTCTCTCTCTCTCTCTCTCTATCATTAGCCTAGCTAGGGACCCATCAATTTTGTTGATGTTCTCAAAGGACCAACTTCTGTCATATTGATTCTATTTTCCTATTCTCAATTTCATTTATTTCTGCTCTAATCTGTTATTTCTTTCCTTCTGTTTGTTTGGGGTTACTTTGTTGTTCTTTCTCTAGTTCTTTCAGGTGAACAGTTAATTTCTCAATTTTTGCTCTGTATTCTCTTTTAGTATCGGCAATTATGGCAATAAATTTCCCTCTCAGCACTGCCTTTGCTGCATCCCATGTTTTGATATGTTGTGTTTTCATTGTCATTTGCCTCAAAGTATTTACTAATGTCCTTTAAATTCTTCCTTTACTCACTAGTTTTCTGACGTGTCTTGTTTAGCCACCATATATTTGATTTTTACAATCTTCTCCCTGTTGTTTATTTCTAACATCATTCAATTATGAACTAAGAAAGTGTTTTCTATAATAATAATCTTAAATTTTGGGGGGCTTGCTTTGTTACCCAACATGTGGTCTATCCTAGAGAAAGTTTCATGAGCATTTCAGAATAATGTTTGTCTTGCTATTGTGGCATATAGTGTTCTATAAATGTCTGTCAAGTCTAGTTCATCTATCATACAATTCAATATCTGTTTCCTTATTGATTCTCTGTCTAGATGTTCTATCCATTGAAGAGAGCACTGTATTGACTCCAACTGTTATTGTAGAGGTATCTCCTTCTCTTTCAATGTTCTCAGTGTTTGCCTTATGGTTTATGATTTTTATGTTTACTTGATCAATTGACCCTTTTATCAATATATAGTGTCCTTCTTCATCTCTTTATTGTTTTACTTTTGAAGGCTAATTTGTCTTTTAATATAGGTACTCCTTTTTTTCTGGTCACTGTTCACATGAAATAACTATTCTGTTTGGTATGCACTGCACTTCTCAAATCTCTAATTTTAGGTCTTCCATAATAGTTGGGAAATATTCTGTGATTATTTCCTTCATAATTCTTTCTACCCCTGTTCCCTTCTCTTCTCCTTTTGGGAGACCAATACTATGCATATTCGTGTGCTTCATGTTTTCATTCAGTTCATTGGACCCTGTTAGTATTTTTCCATTCTTTTCCCTATCTTTTCTTTTCTGTTTTTCATTTCAGATGTCCTGTCTTCTAGTTCAATAATCCTTTCTTCTGCCTCTTCAAATCTGCTCTTGTGTGCCTCCATTGTTTTTTATCTCATCTATTCAATGCCTTTCATTCAAATAAGTTCTGCCATTTGTTTTCTCAAGCTTATAAATTCTTCATCATCACCCAGTGTCTTCTTTATATCCTTCATCTGTTTTGCCCCAGTTTGCTTCAGCTTGTTGATTTGATTTAGAAGACTTATTTGAACATCTTTAGGTGTATGAACTCCTGGATCTCAGTTGAATTGTTAGTTTGTTCCTTTGGTCCATGTCTTAGTACTTCCTAGTGTGATTTGTGATTTTATTTTTTGCTGTCTAGGCATCTGATTTTCTTGACCAATTAATTCTGGAAAACATTTCCACTCTTTTAGTCAGGGTATTATTGTTGGTTGGCATCATTCTCTACTCTTTGATGATCAATTCAACTTATTCAAAAATTCTGACATAGCTTCTGTTTATGAAGAATTTTTCAGGCCTTGTTTTCTGTTTCTTGCCTGCCTATATGGAGCAATTTTTTGAAGGGATATCACCATATATGATCAACATCAATCAGATTTTCTCATTTCAGAAATGTGCAGGTCTCAGGAAAATTATGTAATCCATATCAAGTTTCCCTGAGAATGAGAAACAGGCTGACAGAAGCTTATAGACACTGTTCTTTTCTTATCCTGTCCAGCAGGTGGTGCTTGTCAGCCCACAGCTCCTCACTGGGGGAAAGAGATGTGGTACCTCTAATTCTCAGCAGCCCCTGTCCATGACATGGTTGTGGTTGTCTCAAACTGTTTGTTTTCCTGCCCCTGGGGTCTGAGTTCTCTTAAAGAGAGCTGCTATTTAAGCTGGGCCCCACTCTACCTTTTCTTGGGGAAGATATGCTCTTTAGGGAATTATCTCCCACACTTGACTCATTACTTTTTTTGTCAGTTCTATCTTAGCTCCCCCCTTACCTGGGTCCAATTACCAATTGAAAATATCTGAGGCTTTCTCTAATGAGCTATTTAGAATAGTTTTTAAAAAGAAGAAAAGCTAACAAATGAAAAAACACAGGAAAAAGAAGTCCCTTCTCAGAAACTTTCACCAGCCCCAAAGGCTTGCCAGCCATGAGTCAGAGTTGATACCTGGCTCTGTGTACACTAATTCTTGGGGTACTTCCCCTTTCCACTATGCTGAGCTCAGTCAACTCCAGAAGTCTCAACCTTCACTTTTAAAAGTTTATTTCACTGTAATTTTCCCAACAACCTCTCCTCTCTGCCAGGATTATAGTGACTACTTAAAGATATGCCCTTTAGGAAATTATCTCCTTCATCTGACTAGTTACTCTCAGACACACCTTAATTCTGCCCTTGCTCTGGGCAGTGCTGAAACCTGAGCATTTCTACAGCTCTAGAGGGCTAGTGAAAAGTTGTTTTTTTTTTTTAAAGAAGGGAATAAAAAAAGAAAAAGGCCTTTTCAGAGCCAGAACCCCAGCTCCCTGGGTTTGCCAATCAAGAGCCAGATTTGGTAATAGCTTTTGTGTGTCCCTTTTGCTTGGGGCCCAGCCCTTTTCCAGTATTCTGAGCTCCTACAACTCAAGCTCTTTGTTCTTGTTGATGCTAGCCATGCCTTGTCTCTGCTGGAGAAAAACCTGCCAGTTCCTTTCATGCTTGTTCTTGACTTATCTGTGCTCAGAGTTTTTATTTAGCAGTCTGAAATTGTAATTCTTCAGTTGGAGCCTGGTCAAGCCACCCTTCTTTTTTCCAGAAGAGACTGCTTCTTTTTCCCTTGGGAAACCAGCTCCCAGAGAGACTTCTGTGACAGTGGGGGAGGGTAACCAGCCATGGTGTCAGCCAATCTACCTGTTCTATGCTGCAATCTCAGTCATTCTACCCATTCCAGACTGGTGTCCAGTGTGTGTCCTGTCACAGATGCCCCACAACAGTTGCTACAGACAGTTCCTGGCTACTTACCAGCTGCCCTAGAGAAGTAAATGCCATGTCTTATCACACCCTCTGGTGTATTTTTAAACTTATCTAGCATGCCTTTCATTCCCATAATTTCTGGTATTTTTCTTTGAATGTGTTAAAAATTCTTGATTTCCTTTTTCTCTTTAGACATATTTCCCTTCATCTTCTTGAATTGTTTCAGGAGACTTGTATGAACATCTTTGATTAGTTGTTCCAAATTATCTGCTCTGAATTAATGTTTTATTTTGGACCATATCTCCTTTATTGTTTGTCTTGCAATTTTTTGCTGTTACCTAGGCAACTGATCATCTTGATACTCTTCTGAAGTTCAGTTTCTCTCTTGTACAGGATTTTGTTTAGGTTTGTGTTCAGGCTCTTTTCTGACCTTTAGTTCATTAGTATTTCCCAGCCTACCCAGTGCCAAGGACCCATGCTGAAGGCAGAGGCCAGTTCCAAAGAACTCTGGGGAGAGAATCAGATACAATACCAAAAAGTCTCTTTTCAGCTCCTCAAGGATGTGCTTTCCTGGTTTTCCCAGAAGATGGTGCTCTTCACCAAATGTATCTTTTGACAAAGTTTTATTTTCCTGGCCTGCCCAGTAGATTGTGACCCTTATCTATTTCTTGCAGCCTTAAGAAGGCTGGTTATTTTTAACCCTCTGGAAGTTTCTCCTCTGACTCAAGTTGAAATAAGGTACAAGTAGGGCCTGTCCAGGATGGATTGAAACAATGGTACCCAGTAGTATAAATTCACCAGCTAATAGCTGGCTTAGTATTGGGTGACATTTCTCTCTGTTTTGAGGGAGGAAGGAGTCTGTGGTGCTTCCAGTCTGCAGCAACCCACTGTGTGGGGATTGGGCTGACAGAAAGCTGCCTTCCTCAAGGGTGTGAGGCATGGGTTCCAGGAGTCTTGTCCACTAGAGTTATTTTTTTCACAGAAGTTTCTCATTCTCTTAGTCATGCTACTCCCTGGGTGCTGTGCAGTGTTACTCTGGTCTGTGGAGCCCAAGGACAGTTGCTTTGGACAGTTTCTGCCTATTAGCTATTTTGGGGAAATTGAACCTTCCAATGCCCTATTAATACTTTTAAAAGATGAATTTCAATGTGAAATTTTCTATTTAATAATATAGTCTAAATTTGACAAGTGGTTTTTCATTAGGTCTAGTCTTGTGACAATTTAGACCCATTTTTCTATATATTTTCTCTTGAATATTTCCAATTAACCATTAATTTTGATTCAAATAAATAGCAATAATGATCAAGTTTATGTTAATTTTACTACTTAATGGTACTTTTTTTGGTCAAATCAGTTTTATTGTAGTCCAATAACTTGTGCCTGGATAACTTTCATGGAAGTATTTAACATTTGAGAGGCACCCAACCAAAATGGTTATTTAGTCTATTCTGCTCATTTTCAAAACCATTTTTGTCCATGTTTCAGTGATATACTATGTTGGAGTAATGTCACCAAAGTATCATTATTGTGAGCCTTACTCTCTGAATGAAAAACCACTTTAATGAAGTAAATTGACCTCATTCTTTAGAATACACTAGGAAATTCCAGTGAGAACAAACTACTGTTATACAGCTTACTTCTGTGTGATAATATTTAAACACTCAATGGAAACTGAGTCCAAAGCAACTCTGAGCTCTAAAAGGAGACCCAAGCAGATTTCCAAACTGAAGTTATTGCTCTTTATCTAGTGCAATTATCTTTCTTGCATGACTTTCTACAAATATATAACTTGGACATCCACCCTGCCCAAACACTTTTTTTGAGTTAAATCAATTTTATGTTCTAATACTAATATTCTAAGTAAAATATGCCATATTAGAAAAATTGTTTAGCTACTCATGCTTCTGCAAGTCTCTTCACCTCTCATGTTGCATTTAAAAAGCAGCTTATTTTTGCAGGATACCTGGTAATGCCTTTTTCATATCTCACCTTATATATGCTTTTGAAACACAAACTAGGTTCAGCCATTTCACATAAACTATGAGAGAAATTGAATGAAAGTCAGATTTCAAGGTCCTGGCACTTGTATTATATGTTCATTATTTTCTCATTTTCTTAACCTATGTATTTATGTCATAGTAAAGGGGGATACTTTATTAAGATGTTTCAGAATTTACATTAAATACATGTTTTGAAATTGAAGTGACTTTTTTCATACTGGATAATTTAATCTTATTCACTTTTATTTTTCCTTTTTAATTTTAGCTTTCAAAGAATAATGTAATTTAGATTGCATATATCTTTGTAGATAATGCCAATTACTAGATTAAATTTAATGTTAAATATTGTTTATTGAAGAATGAGTATTCTTAGACAAACTTTGGTTATTTTACAAATAACTTTATAAATAAGTTACCCTATAAATATATTGAGTATTATACACACATCAACTTTCATTAAGGATTTCATATAAATTTTTTACCATTGTTTATCTGTAAGTCCTAAATTTTGAAACATCCTGTAATCCAAAGTTATTTCAGTTGAACAGGATAATGAAAGAATGGTACAGAATTTCCAAAATGGAGATTATATTAGCTTTTGTAAGTAGCATTGAAGCATGAGTTGTTAAAATAGCTTGCAAATTTTCAATTTTTTTTCTTTAAGGTATGCAATTTTATTGAACTGGTCTCAAGTCAGTGTACAGATAAGCCCTGGATGTGTCACCAACACAGCCAGCTACAAGGAAACCAAAAGCCTTCATACATCCAAATTTAGGATACAGAAAGTGGGGGCCACAATGGCTAGCCATTCAAAATAAAAAAATTAAAAGAACAAGTATTAAAATGAAAGATCTGTTTTAAAAAATTTTTGGATGACACAATTTATTGAAAAGCAATGCTGTCACCATCCCCCATGTGAACCTGGGTGAAGACTGGGCCATTATCCTTAGGGAGAAGTGGGCAACTTTTGGGAAGGCAAGAAACTCTCTGTAACAATGCATCTCATGATATTTGGAATGACTGTCAACAACAAAAAATGTAGAAAGTCCTCGCACTTGTAGAACTTTGGGGATGCTCACTTCAACTGACTGCTGTCACTTTCACCATTCCAGTTTTTAAATCCTGAGTCAAGTGTCAAAAAACAAGCAAAAATAACCAAAAAAGAGATAAAGCCATGCCAATGTCATCTCATTTTCTGTGCAAGTTAGATTTTGTCAAGAAGGGATGTGACACGAGTAAGTAATATGTTAAAAGCATTTGCGGTGGGCAATGCAGGGCCTGACTCCTTTTACTCCTGCTTGCTGATCCACATCTGCTGGAAGGGAGACAACTAGGCCAGGATGGAGCTGCTGATCCACATGGAGTACTTGGCTCAGGGTGGGGTGATGATCTTGATCTTCATCATGCTGGGAATCAGTCTTGTGATCTTCTGCATCCTGTAGGTGATGCCTGGAAATGTGGTCACAGAAGACAGTACTGTGTTGGCATAGAGGTCCTTGCAGATGTTCACATCACTTTTCCTGATGGAGTTGAAGGTAGTTTCATGGATGCCACAGGATTCCATGCCCAAGGAGGAAGGCTGGGAGACGGCCTCAGAGTAGCAGAACCACTCATTGAAAATGGTGAAGACCAGCCCATCAGACAGCTCATAGCTCTTCTCCAGTGAGGAGGATGAGGCAGCAGTGGCCATCTCCTGCTCAAAGTCCAGGGTGACATAGCAGAGCTTCTCTTTTATATCACACGTGATCTCCCACTCACCCATGGTGAGGCTGTAGTCATGCTTAATGAGTATGTTCTTGAGGTTGTCTGTCAGGTCCTGGCTAGCCAGGTGCAGATGTAGGATGGCATGGGACAGAGCATAGCCCTCATATATGGGCACAGTGTGAGACACCCTGTTGCCAGAGTCCATGACAATGCCTGTGGTGGTGACAGAGGCATACAGGGCAGCAAAATCTCTTCAAAGTGCCATTACCTTTAATCTATAAACAATGTTATTCACCATTGTGCTAGAAGTGCTAACTAGGGCAATCTGCAAGACAAAGAAATAAAAGGCATCCAAATCAGAAAGGAAGAAGTAAAACTGTCATTATTTGCAGATCACAATTGTTCACAGGCTCATCATATAGTTGTGTATTCATCACCACTAACAATTTTGAACATATTCATTACTACAAAACTTAAAATAAGAATAGAAATAAAAGTAAGAACACCCAAAATATTCCATACACCCATCTCATATTATTCATGTACTTTTTGTCCCTTTTGTTCTAATCATTTGTCCATATACTGGGTAAAGGGAATGTGAGCTATAAGGCTTTCACAATCTCAGGGTCATACCATGTAAACTATAAAGTTATATGATCACCTTCAAGAATCAAGGAAACTGGATTGCAGCTCAACAGCTTCACAAATTTGCTCCTAACTATTCAAACGAACTAAAAACTAAGGGATATCTATATAACAGATGAGTTACCTCCAGAATGACCTCTCAACTTCTTTTGAAATCTCACAGCCACTGAATCTTTATTTTGTTTCAATGGTCTTCTTCCATTGGCCCAGAAGCCTTTTGCAATCACATGATGTGGGGTCCAGGTTCATCTGCAGGAGTCATGTTCCACATTGCCAGGGAGATTTATAACCCCAGGAGTTATGTCCCACATAGGGGAGAGAGCAGCAAATTTACCTGCTGTATTGGCTTAGAGAGAGAGGCCATATCTAAGCAACAAAGGTGGTCCACTGGGGGTGACTCATAGGCACAATTATGAGTAGGCTCAGCCTCTCCTTTGCAGTAACGAGCTTCATAAGGGTAAGCCCCAAGATCATGGGCTTGGCCTACTAAGCTTGTCCCCAGGGTTTGTGAGAATGTCAGGAATTCTCCAGTTGGGGAAGTTTAATACTTGCACATTTTTTCACAGCCCCTCAAGGGGGCTTTGAAAATATTTTTCATTCTATTCCAAAATCTAAAGTAGGTTGGCACTCATAAAATAGTTTCTTTTGAGGGCAGTTCTCTTTTATGAGAATGGATCACTACAGGTATATATCAAAATAGTTACATATTCCCTGTTCCTACTGGAAGTGCAAGTACAAGAGGGAATTTCCCAGTCTTCACAGTGAGAATCTAGTTTGGCTCTTGAAGATAAAAGTCAGGAAAGGATAGAAACTCCCCACTATAATTGTTCTCCTTGACTCTTTAACTCTCGAAGTTGCCCACACTGAATATCCACAAATTGATCAACTAGAGTTCAAGCATTTATATTTTAACTAACTCCACTAGAGAGCTTTTGTTTATGTATTTCTCATACAGGATAGCAATGATTCATATTAACTGCCTCTGTTTTGTTTTCTGGGCAATGGTTTGCCCATGACAGCAATTATCTTATATATATAAAAATAGTTGTTTCTCAGGTTGTACCTACCATTGTTTTTGTTGCTGGAATAGGAATGAGGATTTCCATGTTACTTAAATGCTGGATCAGTAACTGGAAGGATGAGAAATGTATTTTATTTCCTAACATCTTAGAATATACACAAAATGGATTTCTACTTGTTCCAAATATTCCTCAACAAATTTTATTACTCACTGATATTATAAACTTGCAAACTGAACAATCTGACAGAAAGCTAAAACTGCTTATAAATAATATTTTATATTATTAATCTACAAAACTATCCTCTATGCATGCTGGTTTTATGAATAATATTTTAAAATAATAGATTTCAGCATCCTAAAATTACTGTATATATAAATACTCTCTAAAGGAGTACTAACATTTTGTATTATACTTACATATAAGATACATGAAATAAGAGTAATCAATGGAAAGCAATATTTAAAGATTAATAGACATGGCCAAGGTGTATCTTTTTTTCAAACTAAAACAAACAATAGTAAAGCAGAGGTGTGAAAATTCAACTTAGAGAGTAGGGCTGGTGAAACACTTGCACATAAATTAAGAATAAGTTTCTAGGATCAAAATGGAACAAACTGCTTTTCAGGGAGATCATAAATTGAAGTAATATTGCACACATATTTCTAAGTGAAAATGATTCGGAAGTGTGATTAAACACTAGCACATGTCTAACACAAGTAAGTGTATGCAGCTTGTCATTCCATTTTTGCCTTGCATAAGTATAAATTTTATTTGTAAAACTATTAAAATATAAGAATATATGAATTCAAAAAAGATGTATAAGAAAATCTAAACTCTCAGAAACGGCATGGCATCTTAAGTAGAAAGGAGACCTTTTATAAATGCAATTTTATTGAGATAAATTCACACACCTTATAATCCATTCAAAGTATACAATCAATGGTTTATAGTATCATCATATAGTTGTGCATTCATAACCACAATTTCAGAACATTTTCACTATAACAATATAAAGAAAAAAATAACACCCCAAACATCCCATATTCCTTATTTCTTTCTGTTATTTATATATTTGTCTTTACTTTTTTACTTATATGACCATAGACTGTAAAAAAGGAAGTGTCAACCACAGGGTTTTCACAATCACATTGTCACAGTATAAAAGCCATATAGTTATGCAACCTTCAGGAAGAATCAAGTCAACTGGATTACAGTTCAACAGATTCAGGTGTTTCCTTCTAGCTATTCAAAATACATGATAAACTAAAAAGGAATATCTATATAATGCATTGGAATAACCCCAAGAATGACCTCTTGGCTCTATTTGAAATCTCTTAGCCACTGAAGCTTTGTTTGTTTTACTTCTTTCTCCCTTTTTGTCAAGAATTCATCCTCAATCCCACAATGCCAGGGACAGGCTCATTCCTGGGAGTCATGTCCCACATGGGGGGAGGGAAGTGAGTTTATTTGCAGAGTTTGCTGACAGAGACATATCTGAGCAACAAAAGTGGTTCTCTGAAGGTGACACTTAGGCATAATTATACTTAGGCTCAGCTTCTCCTTTGCAGGAGTAAGATTCATAAGGGCAAGTTCCCAAAATTGGGGGCATTACTTAATAAACTGAGGAAGACTAATGCTTGCAAGAATCTCAGGAATTCCCCAGGTGGTGGAGTTTAATATTTCCACATTTTCCCCCAGTCTACAAGAGGACTTTGCAAATACATTTTTATTTTTTTGTTGCTTCAAATACTGTGGGATGTATCAGCATATTACATTAAACTGCAGAAAATAATAAGATCTTACCCCCTGTTCTAGATTACATGTAATTATGTTGTTTAAACTGACCATAGAGGTTAAAAAAGATAGTGTATAAAGTGACAGCAAGATGGTGGCCTAGAGAGGAGTGGAATTTAGTCAGTCACTTGGAACAACTAATAAACAACAAGGAACAACTAGTAAATAATTTGGAATAAGTGCTGGGGGACAACCATGTCTGTCCACACATCATACACCAACCTGGATTGGGAGGAATGCCTGAGATTGCAGCATATAATCTGGAAGTAAAAGCTTCAGAACTGTGCCAGGAGCTCCCTCCCCCCATGGCAGGCTTTGCTGCAAAACCTCACTGTGGTAGAAACTAGCAGCACTCTCTGAGTGAGTGAACATAGCTCAGCTGAGCTCCAACTGGGCTTTTAATTTACAAATACAGACTCCTAAATACAAGCTACAACCCCCCCCCAACAAGCACACAGAAGCTTTTAGTGATGACTGATCTTAAAGAACCAGAAGACTCATCTGTTCTGGGAGGGGTAGCCCAGAAGACCAGGCGCTACCTCCAGCTGATGAGTGAAACTGAGGGCTGTGTACTGGCTCCAAAAAGGGGCTTCCTGTCCCTTTTTCTCTCTGTCAACCTGAGCGGCTCAGAAGAGAAAGCCACAGCTGTTTTCTGTTCCCAGAACTCTGACCCAGACCGGGGTGGAGATAACAGAGTCAGAGAGACTATTAAAATGTATATAACTCCATAGGGGGTGTATCTTCCCTAAGAAGAAGGAGGTGGGGTCCAGCTTTCCCTTCAGAACCAGACCCCAGAGCCTGGGGGAAACAGCCAAAACAGAAACAAAGGAGGCCACACCTCCTTACAACAGTTGGGAGCAACAGACTGACAGGGACCACCTGCTGGCTAGATTAGGAGAAGCACAGAAACTGGAAACCTCACAGGAAAGTCTGTAATTCCTCCAAGATACACCTGAATACAACCCCATTCTGAGACTTGAAACCATTCTGGTCTGAGAAAATCTGACTGGGGTAACCAAAGAAACCAGAGGCCTAGACAACAGAAAACTACAATCCATACTAGGAAAACAGAAGATATGGTTTCACTTTAATGAAGAAATCTATTAAAGATTTTCAAAGATATATCCTAAATAAAATAAAGAAAAATATCAACAAGTTCAGGGAAGCTGTAACAAAAGACAAAGGCTATAAAGAAAACACTGGGTGACTATAAGGTAGAAATCAAATGTTTGAGAAACCAACTGGCAGAATCTATGAAAATGAAAGACACAACACAAGAGATGAAAAACACATATATTAGCATATCCCAAGAGGCAGAAGAAAACACTCAGGAACTGGAGAACAAGACACCTGAAATCCCACACACAGAAGAACAGATGAGGGAAGAGGGGAAGGATATGAGTAACATCTTGGGGGATTGCATGATACAATGAAGCATGTGAGTCTGTGTGTCATGGGTGTCCTAGAGGGACAGGAGAAGGGAGGGGGGCAAAGGCAATAATAGAGTAAATGGTCACTGAGGGTTCCCATATATTATGAAAAACATAAAATTATGGATCTGGGAAGCACAGCATACCCCAGACAGAGTGGATCTGTATAGACCTATGCCAAGACACTTAGATTAAGTGTCAAGGGTGGACAGAGAATCCTGAAGGCAGCAGGAGGGAGGTTGTCCATCACATACAAAGTAAGCTTGATGGGACTCTCTGTGATTTCTCAGTGGAAGCCATGGAGGTGAGAGGGAAGTGGTCTGATATATTTAAGATACTGAAAAAGCAAACCACCAAGAATCCTATATCAAGCAGAGCTGTCCTTGAAATATTAGGGAGTTTAAAATATTCTCTGACAAACTAAAAATGAGAGACTTTGTTAACAGGATGCCTGTGCTGCAGGAGATACTAAAGGTAGCACTGCAGACAGTTGGGGGGAGATGGGAATGAGAGGTTTGGAACACAATTTTGGGTGATGGAAGCAAAGCAGTGTGGGTACACTGAACAAGGATGACTGTGAATGTAGTTGAAATAAGGTTAGGAGCATGTGGGACACCAGAAGGAAAGAGGAAAGATAAAGACTGGGAATGAATAACTCAGTGAAAACTAGAGTGCTCAACAGTTGTGATAAAAGGTAGAAATATGTCTTTATATGAGGGAGAACAAATGAATATCAACCTTGTAAAGTGTTGAAAATAAGATGGTATTGGGGAGAAGAATACAATCAACTCAACCTAGAAACTATAGTTAACAAAAACTTTGCCTTCTGTTTCCCTTAATGTGTCAGAGGCAATGTGCCAGGGCTGGATGCCTGTAGTAGAGGGATGTGGGGGACTAGTATGGGACTCTTAGCATTGGTGATATTGTCTGACTCTTTATTCTACTTTAGTTTAATTCTGTCTTTCCTTTCATTGCTCTTTTCTTTCTCTGTTTCTTTTGTCTCTCTACCTTCTTTGTTTCTTCCTCCTTCTTTGTGGAAGAAATGGAGATGTCCTTATATAGATAGTGGTGATAGTGGTGAATACATAAATATGTAATTATAGAGTGAACCATTGATTATTTACTTAGACAGAAAGTATAGTGGGTAAACAAAGCCATCTTAAATAAATGGGCTGATGACAAAACTTTAAGGGCTCTACATTGAGTTCTACATTAAGTCAGACACATAAGGACAAATATTGCATGGTCTCTGATATGAACTAATTATAACATGTAAACACATAAACATGAAATGTAAGTTAACAGGATATAGAACAAGGCTAAAGAATGGGGAGTGGTTGCTTATTATGAGCAGAATGTTCAACTAGGTTGTAACTAAGTGAAAATAGAGAGAGGTGACAGTAGCATGTTATTGTGAGAATAACAGTGCTGAGTGGTGTGTGAACGTGGTAGAAAGGGGAAGCATAGAGTCACGTATGTCACCAGAAGGAAAGTTGGAGGTTAAAAGATGGGAATGTATGAAAGAGTGAATCTTGTGGTGGACAATGTCTGTGATTAACTGTACAAATATTAGGGATCTCTTTCATGAACTAGAACAAATGTATGACACTGTAACTAGAAGCTAAAAATGGAGGGGCATAAAGGGAAAAATATACCTATTGCAAAGTATGTACTACAGTTAGTATTTTCACATTCTTTAGTAAATAGTTAACAAATGTCCTATACCAATACTATGAGTCAATAATGGAGGAGAGGTGGTTAGGGGTAGGGGAGGAATTGAATTTTCTTTTTTGTCTTTATTTCTTTTCTGAGTAATTAAAATGTTCTAAAATTGGAAAAAATTAATTATGGTGATGGATGTACAGCTGTATGATGGTACCATGGGCAATTGATTGTGCACTTTGGATCTTTGGGTAATTGTATGGTATATGAAAAATCTCAATAAAATTAAATTAAAAATAAGTAAAAAACAAAGTGTGCTACTTTCCAAATAAACATCTCTTAAACAACAGTTAAAACTCCAGAATGTGTGTTACTGCTCTAATTGAACATTCTATACTCCTGCATAATCAATTGCCCAATCTCTGTGCACATTCTACCCCCTGAGAAACTATGCCCTAGAATTTAAGTCTCAGCATTTGCTCATTACATTTAGCTTATATTAGTAAGGCCTTACAATATTTGTAATAGTCTTCCATTAATTGTAACAAAGGTAATACATCAAACTAAATGTCAATAGAGGGGATATAGAGAGGGGTTTGGGATTTTTGTTCCTGTTGTGGTTTCCCCTTTTTAACATTTTTCTATAATTTTCCTCATCTTCTTTGTAGATGAAATGAAAATGCTCTCTATAGATTACAGTGGTGGATGCATAACCATGTGATTATATGAGGAGATACTGATTACTAACTAGGGATGGCTTGTATGGTGTGTGAATTGAACTGTTAAAAAATAAATATGCAAGTTTTGGATAAGATGTGGAGTTAGAGATATACCTATTCTCTGTTGGGAGGAAAGTAAAATGGTGCAGCTCCTCTGGATGGCAGTATGATTGTTCCACAGGAGGCTAAGCATAGGGTTCCCATATGATCCCAAATCCCAGTATTTTTTATATAAACTTGGAACAACTAAAAGTAGAGTTAACAACAGGCATTTGCACACTGTTGTTTATGGTGGCCATATTCACAATTTGCAATGGATGGAGGGTGAACAGAGGGGTAAATTGTGGTGTATACATACAATGGAATATTGATCCTCTGCAACAAGTAAAGAAATTCTGTGGCATACACTAGGTGAATGAACCTTGAAGACATTATGTTGAATGAGGTAAGGAGAAACAAAAGGCCACTGTCACTCTTAATTATAGACCACAGTTTGCTTTGATTGTATTTTTTTTCCATATACCATCCCATTTTCAAAACCTTGCAATAGTGACATTCACTTGTTCTCCTTCAGGATTTTACCTGAAGGTAAAAACTTGCTTATACTTCTACATTTAATCACCATCATTTACCACTCTTGGACTTCAAAGTTATATAGTCCCAGTTTTTATCATCTATCTTTCCTTCTGGTGTCATATATGTCCCTGGTCTTCCTCTTTCGACCACACTCACATGCAGATTTCTTCATTATACTTACAATATCATGCCACCATCAGATATTAATATGCTATCCATTTGTGGATCTTTACAACAAATCCTATTGAACATTGTCTACTCCTTTAGTACCAAATGCCCAATATGTACCCTCTTTCTACTTCCTAATTACCTGAGTTCTTAACTACAACTCTCAGAGTTTGCTCACTGCATAATAGTGAGACAACACAGTATTTGTCCTGTGGTTTCTGGCTAATTTCACTCAGCATAATGTCATAAAAGTTCATCATGCTGATACATGCATCATGACATTTTTCTATCTTACAACACTGTAATAGTCCATCATATATAAACTAAAATTTGTCCACTCATCCACTGATGGATTTGGGAGCTGTTTTCATCTCTTGGCAACCATGAATAATGCCACTATAAACATTGGTGTTCACATGTCCATTCGTGTCCTAGTCTTCAGTTCCTCTAGGTATATACCTAGATATGGGACTGCTGGATCATATAGCAATTCTATACTTAGTTTCCCAAGGAAACAGCAAACTGCCTTAGAGTGGTTACACCATGCTACATTCCCACCAACTTGGAATAAGTTTACATCTTTCTTCAGAAACTCTCCAACACTTATAGTTTTCTGGTTTTTTTTTCTTATAGTGGCCATTGGAGTATATGTGAGATTGTATTTCTTTGTGGTTTTGATTTGCATTTCTCTAATAGCTATTGAAGATGAGCATAATTCTATGTGTTTTTGAGTCATCATATTTCCTCTTTGGAAAAGTGTCTGTTCAGGTATTTTGCCCAATTTTTAATTGAGTTGCTGTCTTTCTGTTAAGTTCTAGGATATCTTTACATATTCTTGATATTAAAGTCTTGTCAGATATGTAGCTTCCAAACATTCTCTCCGATTGTGTAGGCAGGCTGTCTTTTAACTTTCCTGACAAAGTAATTAGATGTGCAAAAGTGTTCAATTTTGAAGAGATCCAATTTATCTATTTGTTTTTACATTGCTTGCACTTTGCTTGTACAATCTAGGAAATCACTTCCTATCACAAGATATTTAAGATGTTTTCCTATATTTTCCTCTAAAAGCTTTATGTTCTTAGCTCTAATGTTTATGTCTTTGATACATTTTGAATTAGTTTTTGTATAGTCTGTGACATAGGGGAACTCTTCAATTCTTTTGGATATGAATACTGTATCCAGTTCTCTAAGGATCATTTGTTGAAAAGGCTGCTCTGTCCCAGATGAGTTGACTTGACCAACTTATCAAGTTCAATTTTCCATAGGTGAGAGAGGCTACTTCTGAAAACTCAGTTCGATTAGATTGATTGGTATACCTATCTTTATGCCAGCACCACGTGTTTTGACCACTTAGCTTTGTAATATCCATTAAAGTCAATTAGTTGAGACCTCCCAATTCATTTTTCTTTTTTCAAGATAATTTTATCTATTTGGAGCAACTTGCCATTCAAATTTGATTTGATTATTGTTTCATCTTCTTCTGCAAATAATTTATGGGATTGTAGTTGGTGTTGGATGGAATCTATAAATCAGTTTGGGTAGAATAGACATCTTAACTATATTTAGTCTTCTAATCTAAGGACACAGTATGTCCTTCCATATTTAGGTCATCCTTGTTTTCTTTTAGTAATTTTTGTAGATTTCTGTGTATAGGTCTTTTGTTCTTGGTTAAAATTATTCCTAAATAATTGATTCCTTGCTTGCTATTGTAAATGGATTTTTTTTTTATTTCCTTCTCAGGTCACTCTTCTAGTGTATAGAAACATAACTGATTTTGGCATGTTGACCTGTGTGTCAGTTTGAATGTATTATGTCCCCTAAAATGCCATTTTCTTTGATGTAATCTTGTGTGGGCAGACATATTACTGTTGATTAGATTGTAATTCTTTGAGTGTTTCCATGGAGATGCAACCCATGTAACTGTAAGTGATAACTCTGATTGGATGATTTCCATGGAGGTGTGGCCCCACCCATTCAGCATTGCCTTGATTAGTTTACTAGATCACTATATAAGCTCAGACAAAAGGAGCATGCTTGCTACAGCCAAGAGGGACACTGAAGAATGCATAGGAGCTGAGAGAGGAACTTCAGTTTATAGAGACATTTTGGAAATGGCCTTTGAAAGCACACTTTTGCTCTGGAGAAGCTAAGAAAGGATAAACACCCCAAGAGCAACTGATGGTGACATTTTGGAGAGAAGCTTCAGCCTAGAGAGGAATGTTCTGGAAGAAAGCCATTTTGAAACCAGAACTCTGGAACAGTCACCAGCCATGTGCCTTCCCAGCTAGCAAAGGTTTTCCAGACAGCATTGGCCATCCTGCAGTGAAAGAACCCAATTGTTGATGACTTACCTTGGACACTTTAAGGCATTAAGACTGTAACTTTGTAACCAAATAATCCCCCTTATAAAAGCTGATCCATTTCTTGTATTTTGCGTAACGGGCAACGTTAGCAAATTGGAACAATCTGGTATCCTGACATTTTGCTGGATTCATTTTTTTAGATCTAGGAAATTTGCTGTAGATTTTTCAGGATTTTCTACATATAGGATCATGCCACTTGCACTCAGTGACAGTTTTACTTCTTCCTGTCCAATTTTGGTGCCTTAGTTTCTTTTTCTTGCAGAACTTCTCTTTTTAGAACTTCCAGGACAATGTTGAATAACAGTGGTGACTGGACATCATCGCTTTGTTCCTCATCTTGAGGGAAAACTTTCAGTCTGTCCCCATTGAGTAAGATGTTAACTGTGGATTTTCATAAATTACTTTCATCATGTTGAGGAAGTTCCCTATATTCCTGTCCTTTGATGGGTTTTATCAAGAAAGGATGTTGAGTTCTGTCAAATGGGGTTTTTTCATCAATCAAGAAGTTCATGTGGTTTTCCCCTTCAATTTGTAGATAGAGACTATTATTTAATTGATTTTCTTGTGTTGAACCACCTGTTCATACCTGGAATAAAACCAAATTGGTCATGGTGTATAATTCTTTCAATGTAGTGCTTGATTCAACTTCCAAGTATTTGTTGAGGATTTTTGCATCTAAATTCAGTAAAGAGATTGGTCTGTAATTTTCTTGTATCTTTATCTGGCTTTAGTATTAGGGTGATGTTGACCTCATAGAATGAGTTAGGTAGCTGTGCTGGATTGAATCTGTTATGAACCCCCAGGAAAACCATGTTTTTTAAATCCAATCTTGTGGGGGGAAACCTATATTTTGTGGGGCTTTTTGACTAAATTATTTCCATGGAGATGTGACACTGTTCATTTAGTTGGGTTTAATCCTTTACTGGAGTTCCTTAGGTGAGCTCTTGGAGAGACAGAGCTCAGAGAAGCTGAGAGAGATATTTTGTAGAGAAGCTAAGATATATAATCCAGTGTTTGCCCATGGGAAAAGCAGGAGCCAAGAGAAACTAGGAGAGACTCTTAGAAATGACCCATAATTAAAACATCAGAGATCTGAGAGGAGAATCCCAGAGACATTTTGGAGAAAGCTATAGAAAACAGGTGCTGAGCTCTGCAGAGAAGCATTAGCAGAGCCAGCCATGTGCCTTCCCATGTGGCAGAGGAATAATAGATGCCATTTGCATCTACTTCTTAATGCCTTAAGTGGAACATTTTCATGCCCTAAGAAATGTGTATTTGTGACCTAAATAACCGCCATTGTAAAAGTCAATTCATTTCTGATATATTGCATTCTTGAAGCTTTTGCATAGCAAAAGAGTAGCTGTCCCTCCTCTTCAAATTTTTGAAGAGTTTGAGTAAGTTTGGTACTAATTTTTTCTTGAATGCTTGACAGAATGCACAGATGAAACCATCTGGCCCTGGACATTTCTTTTTTGGGAGTTTTAGATGACTGATTCATTTTCTTTACTTGTGATTGGTTTGCTGAGATCTTCTGTTTCTTCTTGAGTCAATGTTATGCATGCTTTTCTAGGAAGTTTTCCATTTCATCTAAGTTGTCTAGTTTGTTAGAATATAGTTGTTAATAGCATACCCCCATTATCTCTTTTATCTCTTATGTCCCCATCCCATTTCTGATTTTATTTGCATCCTTTCTATTTTTTCTTTGTCTGCCTATCTAAGGGTTCATTGATTTTGATTTTCTCAAAGAACACCTTCTTGTTTTGTTCATTCACTCTATCATTTTCAAGTTCCCAATTTCATTTATTTCAGCTAATTTTTGTTAATTTTTACCTTTTTGCCTTATTAATTTGCTGTTCTTTCTCTTACTCGAGGTGAGCCTTTAAGTCCTCTCATTTTGCTCTTTCTTCTTTGTTAATATAGGAACTTAAGGCAATAAATTTCCTTCTCTGCACTGCCTTTGCTACATCCCATAAATTTAGATATGTTGTGTTCTCATTTAATTTACCTGGATATATTTACTGATTCTCTTTTTATTTCTTCCTTAACCCAGTGGTTGTTTAAGAGTGTGTTGTTCAGCCTTCATATCTGTGTGAATTTTCCTGCCTTCTGCTTTTATTGATTTCAAGCTCCATTGCATTATTAACAGAGAAAGTGTTTTGTATAATTTAGTCTTTTTAAATTGTTGAGACTTGCCTTATAATGCAACATGTGGTCTATCCTGGAAAATGACCTATGAGCACTTGAGAAAAATGTCTTTTGTTCTTTATTTTTCCTTCAATTTTATTGAGATGTAGTAACATACATTGAATTTTTCAATGTGTACAATCAATTATTCACATCAATATCATATAGTTGTGCATTCATCATCACAAGGTTTGAACATTTTCATTACTACAAAAAGTAATAAAAATAAAAATAGGAATAAAAATGAGAGTAAAAATATATCCCATACATCTTCTCCCACCCATTATTCCTTTACTTTTTGTCCCAATTTTCCTACCCATCTCTCCATATATTAGATAAAAGCAGTGTGCCACAAGGTTTTCACAATCACATGGACACAGGGTAAGCAATATAGTTATTCAGTCATCTTCAAGAATCAAGGATAGTGGATTGTGTGCAACAGCATCAGGTATTTCCTTCTAGCTATTCTAATACAATAAAAACTAAAAAGAGAATCTGTATAATGCATAAGAATAACCTCCAGAAAGATCTCTTGAATTTATCTGAAACTCTCATTAACTGAAACTTTTCTTTATTTCATTTCTCTTTGCTTTTTGGTCAAAAAGTCCCACACTGCCAGGGAGATTTTCACCCCTAGGAGTCAGGTCCCACATGGTGGGAAGGCAGCTAGTCCGCCTGCCATGTTGGCATGGAGAGAGGTATCCTGCCTTTATGGGTGCAATGTTTTCTAAATATTGAATCTAGTTCATTTATCACACTCTTCAATCTCTGTTTCTTCATTGATCCTCCGTCTGGATGTTCTATCCATTGATGAGAGTGGTGTATTGAAGTCTCCAACTATCATTGTAGAGGTGTCTACATTTCCCTTCTCTGGGTGTCTACATATCCCTTCTCTGTTTGCCTCATGTATTCAGGGCCCTCTGTCTCAGTGCATAAATAGTTATGGTTTTTATGTTTTCTGGATTAATTTTCCCTATTAATAATATATAGTGTCATCCTTTGTAGCTTTTAATTGTTTCACATTTGAAGTCTAATTTACTTGATATTAGTATAGATACCCCTGCTCAATTCTCATTGTTGTTTGCTTAAAATACATTTTTCAGCTTTTCACTTTAGGTCTATTTTTGTCCTTTGGTCTAATGTGTGTCTCTTTAGATAGCATTTAGATGGGTCCTGTGTTTAATCCAAATCTGGTAGTCTATGTTTTTTGATTGTGGAGTGTATTCCATTAACATTTAATTATTCTAAAGGCAGTACTTTCTGCTATCATCTGTCTTTTGAACTTCATATGTCTTATCTCTTCTATTCCTTTCTTTTTACCATTACTAATAATCTTCATTACTACACTATTCTCCAAACCACTCTGTCCTCTCTTTTCCTCTCTACCTGTAGAGCTCCATTTAGAATTTTTTGTAGAGCCACTCTCTTTTTCACAAACTCTCCCAGTGTCTGTTTTTCTGAAAATATTGTAAACTCTCCCTCAGGTTTGAAGGAAAGTTTTTCCAGATATTGAATTCACAGATGGCCGTTTTTCTCTTGCAGTATCATAACATGCCATATGCCTGATTTCTTGCCCCCATGATTTCTGCTGAGAAATCCACACATAGTGTTATTGAGCTTCCCTTGTATGTGATGGATCACTTATTTCTTGCTGCTTTCAGAATTATTTCATTGTCTTTGACAACTGACAACTGATCAGTAAATATCTTGGAGTAGGTCAGATCTATTCTCTTTGGGGTGCACTGAATGTCTTGGATCTGTAATTTCATGTCTTTCATAAGAATTGGAAATTTTCAGTAGTTATTTCCCCCATTATTCTTTACACCCTCTTTCCTTCCTTTTCACCTTCTATGCCATGCATAATGCACATATTTGTGTGATTCATGTTGTCTTTTAATTCCTTGTGACTCTTATTTTTCCATTCTTTTTCCTGTTTTTCTATGTGTAGCATTTCAGATGTCATATCCTGTGGTTCGCTAATTCTTTTCTGCCTCTTCAAATCTGTCATTGTATGTATCCATTGTGTTTTTCATCTCTTGCATTATGCCTTTCATACCCATAGATTCTGTCATTTGTTTTCTCAAGCTTCAGAGTTGTTCCATTTGTTCACCCAGTGTCTTCTTTATATCCTTTATCTCTTTTGCCACATTTTCCTTCTACTTGATTTTGTTTACCAGATTTGTTTGAACATCTTTAATTAGTTGTTTCATCTTCTGCATTTCCTTTGGAGCATCAGAATGTTCTTTTGCTGAGCCATATCTTTGTGCTTCCTGGTATGACTTGTGATTTTTTTGTTTTGTCTCCATATCTGATTTCTTTGAATTTTCTTATTCTGGAGATCTTTACCTCCTTTTTTCCTAGAATTTGTTTCTTGGTTGTCTTTCTTTTCTATTTGTTCATTGATGTTTGGTCCAACTTATTCTAGATATCTGGCATAGTCTGTCTTTAACTGCTCAGATTTTTACAGCCCTTGTTTTCCTGGTTCTTGCCATGATTATATGGAAGATTTTTTGAGGAGGTTCTCCCAGATAGAATCAACCCCAATCATATATTCCTAGGTAAGATAGGCCAAGGAATCAAGAAGAGAGGGTAATCAATATCAAGTTTCTCTGCATATAATTCTCAGCATGGTGCAGTATTTTCTGTGAAGCCTCCAGATTCTATGCTTTTTCACAGTGCCTTTAATTCTCAACAGACCTACTCACTGCCAGGGATGTGATTGAGACAGACACTGAGGCAGAGTGTGGCTTAAACTCTTTCTGTTTTCCAGGCCCTGATGTCTATATTATCTGAATGAGATCTACCACTTTTGCTGGGCCCTGCCACTCCTTTCTTGGAGAAGTTATGTTCTTTAGGGAATTATCTCCTTGACCTGACCAGTTACTTTGTCTCTCAGGGATTTAATAGCTCCACACTTGCCTGGGGCTGTCCTGACAACTGAAAAACTTTGCTGCTTTCTTTATGCTGAGAAGTAAAAAATCAAATCCTTTTCATAGTTGTTTTCAAATTCCTGGCTCACCAATCAAGAGACAGTCTTGGTACCCAGCTTTATGTGTTCATTTTCTTGGGACATAGACCTTTTCTAGTGTTCTGTACTTAGCCACCTCCTAACAATATTTGTTTCATGAACCCTACCTCCTCTTTTCCAGGTTGAGACATCTGGATTTCTTTTGTGTTTTCTCTTGGCTTATCTGTGCTCTGAGCTTGTAATAAGCAGTCCAAAGTTGTTGATTAAATCCACAATTGGATCTTCGTTGGACTACCTCCCCTTGCTCCTTGTAGGGATTGCTTTCCAAATGGGAAGTGACTCCACAACAGCCTGTAATTCTATTTGGGGAATGACTCCAGCCTCCATAGGTTGGAAGTCTAACAGCTCTGTTCTGTGATCTTGGCCATTCTACCCATTCTGGACTGTTGTATTATGTGTGTCTGTTCATGGACATACCCCAAACTGTTGTTGCAGACAGTTTCTGGCTATTTACTAGCTTCCCTAGAGGATGAACTAATTTCAATACCTCCCTATGCCACTATGTTGCTCTGACTCCTTCAACAACAAGCCCTGTCTCCTCTGCAGCTAGTCACTCTTAAGCATGGATGCAAATATTTCTTTTCCATGTTCACCTAGCACTTTACTATAAAATATCAGTTAAGTTTCAATAGTCTTTCCTTAGGATTTAATATGTTCTACTTTCTCTTATGGATATATAAAATTCAAAGACAGTATCCAGTTCACTCTTCTGAGATTACTTGTGTGTTCTCTGGATGATATCTTACTGTTTTGAGAATTAATTCTAAAATGAATTTTTGACTACCCACTTTACATATTTGAGTCTAAACTATGCAATCATTGTGTGTAAATCTTATCAAGATCTATCAAAGTATTTTATGTGATGAAGTAAACACTATCTCTGTATGACAAGTCTTTAATAATACTTACAAAAATTAATATTAATACACATAATAAGTAGTAAAGTTGAAAACATAATTTCAAAATGTGTAAATATGCATTTACTAAGTTTATCATTATTGACAGAATGCAAATTTAAAAATATTTTAACTTAAGCTATGCTAAAATGTTAACAAAGCAAGAAGGAAAGTGAACATTACATACAATGTTGGATGAAAGACAAGTTAATATGAAATTTTGTTCTTTCTGGTTATGGTGTGTATTCCATTCATTCCTAAAGCTGACCTAACAAACTAACATTGACTGGGTTGCTTAATACCCCTGGAAATTTTGGAGCCTTAGAGCACATTTCTGGACACTGGAACTTCAAATCAAGGTGCTGGCAGAGCCATGCATTAACTAAATCTGTAGGGCTCTGGCAGTAGCATGTCATGATGTAATTCAATATCTGCCTCCATTATGTGGCTCCATCACTGGGTCCAAATTTACCCTCCTTATATAGATGCCAGTCATATTGGCTACTCTTTCCAATTTGGTCTCATCATGACTAATGATATTTTCTAAAATTATAGATCTAAATTGGATTGCTTTAATCAGGACTAAGGTTTACAACCTGACCATATCTTTTTAAGGGGTAAAATTCAACCCATGGCAGGTATTGTATCTGTGCCCCTCCAGAAAAAAAAATAACAAACAGAACTCATTGTTCTTATAACCTTATGTCTATTCATATAAAAAGCTTGCTTCAGTGCAAGATGAATTCCTGTTTTTCACCACTCCAGAAGAACCAGCTGTAACTAGCTTAAGACAAAAGGGCATGTACAATAATTGCAAACCTGATGTGAAAGTTACCTTTGCTTCAATATAATAGTAAAAATCATGGCCTTGGGAGAGTTTTAACTGTTATATTTGTGTCATGCAATATATGTAGAAGCAGTTTATAGCATGTCTCCTTAGAAACTGCCTGTGAGGCATAATGGTTAACTCACCACATTCTTATACCTATCCCCACACCAACACAAAACTAGCAGATAAAATCCAATAATCTTAGCAGCCCTGGGAGATTGATCTGGGGCTTGCCTGAAGTTTCCTTGCTTGTCAAATTCACAAATAATCTCTATCTTCCTGAAATCTTAGTTCACATATATTTTTTTATGTGCATCAGGCAGAAGAGCCCATCAGGATGTCAACAACATCAAATTTAGAATCATGTATAAATTAGCATTTCCAAGTTACACTTCATGAATAATTCCTCAAGAAATAGTGGAACAATTACTAAAAACAGAAAAAAACCTCACTGTCCACAGAGTTATGAATCATAATATACATGTACAAAATATCAACAGTGGAGGAGGGTGTCAAATGCTTGCAAGCCTCTCCTGGATGAGTAACAGGTGTCTAGTCATCATCCACTTTTGCAAGATAATGGCTTTTCCATTATAAATATATATTTCTATGTAAACACAGAAAAATTGAAATATTTGTTCAACCAGTTTTCAAACAAGCTGAAGAGTTAACAGTCTTTATCATGAAGAACTCTTCCTTTGAAGGGAAATTTGGACATCCTCATTTGCCATAAATCTTAAAATATTAAAATCTCAGGGAAGGAAAAGATCTGAATACATGACCATTCCTAGGCCATTAACTGTATGTAGGTGGATAGAATAAATATTTGGCTGGGCTGGAAACATGTTTGGCTGTTCAATATGGGTTTGGTTTCTCTTACAGTTTCCCCAAATACCAGATGGAAAGGAAGATGAAGCATTTGCTGAATAAGCAGAGGTACAGTTAGCAGAGATACAGAAATTCAGTGTGATATGGTGGAATTTACCCAATTAGTCTCTTTAAGTGAACTTAAGTAGAGGAGCTGGATAACTTATTGTTTGGATGAAAGATTTGTCTATGGGGTGATATAAAGAAGAATAAGAAATATTTAACCTGCATCATTTGATGTAATTTGGGGTTAGTGATACTTGTATTACATTACAGTTTTAAATACTGGCTTTGTTGTGGATGTGAGGAAAGGCATATTTAATGAAGATGAATATGGTGGTATTATGTAGAGAAATATTTTTATACATAATCAATTTATTTTAGCTTTTATTTATTAAACATCTCCTACTATCAGAGTTACACATTCAATAATCATTTTTTCCCCAAATTCGCACAGGACAAATTATCACACATGTAATAAGCCATTTGATGAGTTTGATAAAACATAAAGGCAGAGCTAAGCAATATGAAATAATAGAAAAATATTATAAAACCTAAAGATTAGAAAACATTGGGATTGCTGAGCAGCATTTCTATAACTATTTTGTATTGCTGTTGTGAGCCACTTCTACTTTTGATCTTAATACCTGACCATTGTCATTTGAAAATGAGACAATTTATTGATTATTAAATACATGTTGCAAAAATAAGTAGCTGCTGTTTAGATGGGAAGGTGGAACTGTAAGTTAAATTTAAAAGGAAAATACTGACCACAGCAAAGAAAAAAATAAACTATAAAAGAAATAATGAGGAGTGATGAGACATCCTTATAGCCAAAATTGAAAAATGCAAGTTTCATAAATTCAAATATATAACAGATAAAACAATATAGGAGAGATGAAGGATTGGTGATTTTTTTCATTGAAAATAAATAAAAGTAAATCACTAAATATATAGGAAAATATGAACAACACAATTAGTATGTAGATATAAATCATTATGAAATATTCCCAAAGAAGAATGTTAGAATATATACACAAAGAAGAAAGGGATTCATTAACAATGATATGTAACTATATCAATAAATAGTCCTCTTGGCTGAACCACTTAACAGGGCCAAGGCTTGAGGCATGGTACTTGCCATCTCTGTGCCTTAATTTCCTCATTTATCTAATTATTTCCTCTCTTATCTACTTCTTGGGGTACTGGCATAAGTAAATGAAGTCATCCATACAAAATGCTCCATAAATGCTGTTAAAAAATCTGTACCTCTTTAAAATAACTTTAGTTCAGCCCTTGTTTTCTTGAAGGGAATGAAGATTCCCTAA
Source organism: Choloepus didactylus (assembly GCF_015220235.1). Classification (NCBI taxonomy): domain Eukaryota; kingdom Metazoa; phylum Chordata; class Mammalia; order Pilosa; family Megalonychidae; genus Choloepus; species Choloepus didactylus. The sequence continues at coordinate 83,133,772 of NC_051322.1, forward strand.
AGGACTTAGCGATCAGCTCCTGAGTTTTAATACCTATTAAATAAAGATTTGCCAAACTCAGAGTAGAGAAAAGATGAAAGATTTGGCTCTTAGAAAGGAAGGGTTAGATCTTGCCAATTAGATGAGTTGAGTTTCAAGAAGGACCTTGCCAGTGCCTGAAGGATTGTGAGGGGCAGAACTGAATCTCCTTTGGTCTCTCACTTCTATCCCAAAAAACATATTTTCCTACCTGCCAAGAAGCAGCAAATGCTACCCCAGTCTCTTCAAGCATGTCATAAGGATTCATGGGGAGACTCAGTCTGGCTGCCTGGGAGACACAACAAAGCAAGATAGCCAGGGCCCCTTTGCCATCCTTGTCACATTAGACCAGAGTACCCAGAACAGCCACAAAAGCCCATCATGATCAAAAGCTCCTGGAAGTTTCCAGGAGCTCCCATCCAACACTCCCATTGTGGGTCATTAGCTCTGTCCTGGAGGGAGCAGAGTAACCCCCATGCACACTCTGTGGTACATATATATTGATGCAATCTAAAAGTAACCAGTTGGGTAATTATAAATGCAGGTACTATCACAATGTATGTAACTACATTTATTTGTTTGTTTTTTATTTCTTACTGGTTCTAAAATGCAAAAGCAAAAGAAGTAATGATAAATCAATAGTTTTAGTTACACAACATATAAAGATATAATTTGTGACAAGTATAACCCAAAGGTGAGGGGACAGAGGAGTATGGGAGTAGTGTATGAGTATGATATTGAAATTAAGTTGGAATCAAATCAAATGTGATTGTCCCATTTTTAGGATGTCAAATTTAAGCCCTATGAAAACCACAAAGAAAAGATGAACACTATTCACCAAAACAAATGAGAAGGCATCCAAAAGTAAAAATGCAAAAAATAAATATGAAAATATTCATTAGCACAAGAATTGAGAGGCATAAATGTATAAGACTTACAGAGACCAAAGAGCAAAATGGCAGCAGAAAGTCCTGAATTATCAGGCATTATTTTACAAGCAAATGGATTGGAGGAGCTAAGATGGTGGCATAGAGAGGAGTGGAAGACTATTAGTCCCCCATGGAACAATTCATAGATGACCAAAAAACTAGTAAATAACATGGAATAACTGCAGGGAGAAAAAGTGACTGTCCACTCAGCATCCTCCAACCTGAATTGGGAGGAATGCCTGAGATTGCAACATAAAATCTGTAACTGAAAACTGCACACCCATGCTGAGAACCAAGAGACCCTCCTTCATGGAAGCCTTGTGGTGCTAGAGAGCATAACTCTCCAAAGAAGCTAGTGTATCTCAGCCCAGCACCAACTGCATTTTTAATGTTAACTGCTAAATACAGACAGTGAACCCTCAAGAAGCAGATGGAGGCTTTTGGTGACAACTGACCTTGGGAGAGTCAGGGGACATATCTGTCTCAGGACAGGGACCCCAGAGGATTAGGTGCTATCTCTGGCTGATGGGTGAATCTGGGAGATTTCTGTCCCTTTCTCTCTCTGTGGAGAAAGCCTCAGCCATTTTCAGCCCACAGCAATTGTCAGTAAAGAAAGCCTCAGATATTTTTAAATTGCAGCAGTTTAACCAGCAGAGTCAGAGAAACAAAGATCTTATTACTATGCAGATGACCTCTCTTGAGGGGCATAACTTCCCAAGAGGAAAAGGAGGGGCCCAGCTCTACTGACTGCCTTACCAGAACCAGACCCCAAAGCCTGGGGGAGGAGAGCCATGGGCCACACCCCCTTGCACCAGCCAATGACAGGCTGACACATGCACCTCCCAGGCAGAAAAGCACAGGGTGTGTCAATCCTCTAAGAAAAACCATCAGGGAAAATGGATTCTGAATATTTCCTCCATCTGTGACCTGAGCCTATTCCCATCTGGGAAAACCTAATTGGGGTGGCCTAGGAGGTCAGATGTCTAGACAACAGAAAACTACAACCTACACTAAGAAAAATGAAGTTGTGGCCCAGTCAAAGGAACAAATGTACACTTCAACTGAGATGCAGGAATTTAAAAACTAATGCTAAATCAATTAAAAAAGTTTAGAGATTTGGCAAAAGAGATAAAGGGTATAAAGAGCACACTGGGCATACATAAGGCAGAAATTTAAAGTTCAATAAAACAGCAGAATCTATGGAAATGAAATGTACAACACAAGAGATGAAATACACAATGGAAACATAGAACAGCAGATCTCAAGAGGCAGAAGAAAATACTCAGGAACTGTAGAACAAAACACCTGAAAGCCTACACACAAAGGAGCAGATGGAGAAAAGAATAAAAAATAGAAGCAATATCTCTAGGAACTTAATGACAAAGCAAAGTACAAGAATGTATGTATCATTGGTGTCCCAGAAGGAAAAGAGAAGGGAAAAGGGGCAAAATCAATAATAGAGGAAATAATCAATGAAAATTTCCTGTCTTTTATGAAAGACATAAAATTACAGATCCAAGAAGCACAGCATACTCCAAACAGAACAGATCTGAATAGGCCTGTGTCAAGACACTTAATAATCAGATTATCTAATGTCAAAGACAGAGAATCCTGAAAGCAGCAAGAGAAAAGCAGTCCATCACATACAAAGGAAGCTTAATAAGACTATGTGCAGATCACTCAGCAGAAACTTTGGAGGCAAGAAGGAAATGGTGTGATATATTTAAGATACTGAAAGAGAAAAACCACCAACCAAGAATCCTATATCCAGCAAAGCTGTCCTTCAAATATGAGGAAGAGCTCAAAATATTTTCCAGCAGACAATGACTTTGTGAACAAGACACCTGCCCTACAGGAAATACTAAAGGGAACACTACAGAGTGACAGGAGGACAGGAGTGCATGGTTTGGAACACAATCTTGGGAGATGGTAGCACAACAATGTAAGTACACTGAACAAAGATAACTATGAATACAGTTGAGAGAGGAGGGTTGGGAGCATGTGAGACACCACAAGAAAGGAGGAAAGATAAAGACTGGGACTGTGTAAATTGGTGAAATCTAGCGTTCAACAATTGTGATAAAATGTACAAATATGTTCTTTTATGAGGAAGAACAAGCAAATGTCAACCTTGCTAGGTGTTAAAAATGGGGAGGTATTGGGGGAGGGATGCAACCAATGTAAACTAGAGACTGTAACAGAACCATTGTATTATGCTTCCTTTAATGTAGCAAAGGTGATATACCAAGTTAAATGCAGGTAAGATGGGGGATGGGGTGGTGTGTTAGACACTTGTCATTGGTGGTGTTGTCTGACACTTTACTTTCATTTGGGGTTGTCTTTCCTTTTGCTGCTTCCTAGCTGTCATATTTTCCTCTTTATTTCTTTTTCTTTTGCCTCTCTACCTTCTTTGACTCTCCCTCCTGCCTTGTGGAAGAAGTGTAGATGCCCTTCTATAGATAGTGGTGAAGGTGGTGAATGCATAAATATGTGACCATACAGAGAACCATTGATTGTTTACTTAGGATGGAATGTATGACATGTGAAACAAACCATCTTAAAAAACTGGGTTGATGAAGAAACCTTGAGGGCAATGTACTGAGTGAAATAAGGCAGACACATAAGGATAAACATTGCAGGATCTCACTGATAGGAACTAATTACAATATGTAAACTCATAGACATAAAGTATAAGGTATCAAGATATAGGAGGAGGCTAAAGAATGGGGAGTGTTTGCTTAGTATGAGCAACAAACTGTGGTGAGACTGAAGTGAAGGATTAGGCTATTGCAACAGCTTTAAATCTCCAGGAATACTTGGGAGATTTGATTATTAAAGCCTCACTCCCTCCCTAACCACTCAGACACACACCCCACATTCAGGGTGGCAGCAAAAACAACAGATGCAAACTTGATGCACCAATTGGATGCCAACAAGGCTCAGACCCTGACTCACCACAAAGATAAATTTGGGAGAACTGGCTTGAGGGGAACAGGTGGCTCATGGATGCCACCTACTGGTTAGTTAAAGTATACTCCACCAAGCTGCAGATCTTAAAAATTAGAGATAAGTGTTTAAATCAGACTAATATCCTAAAAGAACAGTTTCAAGTTAAGCAAATGCCAAGAGGCCAGAAACAACAGAAAGTTTTAAAGCATATGAAGAAAACAGATGGTATGGATAACGCAAACCCAAACACTGAAATCCAAAGGTCAAAGGAGAAACAGTCCTTGGAGCAATTAATCAAAGAAATAAAGACAAACAACAAGAGCAAGTCACAGGATATAAAGGATATGAAGAAAGCCCTAGAAGAGCATAAAGAAGAAATTGCAAGAGTAAATAAAAGAACATATAATCTTATGGAAATAAAAGAAAGTGTTTACCAAATTGAAAAGATTCTGGATACTCATAGTACAAGACTAGAGAAATATGAACAGTGAATCAGTGACCTTGAGGATGACAGAACAGAAAATTAAAGAATAAAAGAAAGAGTGGGGAAAAAATCAAAAAAATCAAAATGGACCTCAGAGATATGACAGATATTACAAAACATCCAAATATAAGAGTCATTGGTGTTCCAGAAGGGGAAGAGAAGGTAAAGGTTTAGGAAGAGTATTCAAAGAAACTGTTGGGGAAAGCTTCCCTAACATTCTAAACAAGATAAATACACAAATCATAAATGCCCAGCAAACTCCAAATAGAATATACTCAAATAAACCCACTCTGAGACATATTCTGATCAGATTGACAAATACTGAAGAGGAGGAGCAAGTTCTGAAAGCAGCAAGAGAAAAGCAATTCATCACTTAAAAAGGAAACAGCATAAGACTAAATAGTGACTACTCAGCAGCCACCATGGAGGTGAGAAGGCAGTGGCATGACATATTTAAAATTCTGAGAGAGAAAAACTGCCAACCAAGAATTCTTTATCCAGCAAAGCTCTCCTTCAAATTTGAGGGAGTGCTTAAATTTTTCACAGACAAAAAAATACTGAGAGAATTTGCTACCAAGAGACTAGCCCTAGTTGAGATACTAAAAGAGCCATACCAAGAAAGAAACAAAGAAGGAGAGAGAGAGATGGAGAAAGGTTCAATACTAAAGAGATTCAATATAGGTACATTAAAGGGCATTAAGAGAGACAGAGGGAAAATATATCCGACAAACATAAATGTAAGGATAGGATGGCTGATTCAAGAAATGCCTTCACAGTAATAACATTACTGAACATCCTGAAGAAATTAAAAAAAAAAATTATGAGGATACTATGAACAACTTTATCCAACAAATTGGATGATGTAGAGGAGATGGACACTTTCTGGAAACATATGAACAACCTAGACTGATCAGAGAGGAAATAGAAGACCTCAAACAACCAAGCACAAGCAGAGACCTAATCAGTCATCAAAAAACTTCCCACAAATTAATGCCCAGGCCCAGATGGCTTCAGAGGGGAATTGTACCATATATTCCAAAAACAACTGATACCAATCTTACTTAAATGTTTTCAAAATATCAAAGAAAATGGGATGCTACCTAACACATTTTATGAAGCTAACATCAATCTAATACCAAAACCAGGCAAAGATGCTACAAAAAGTTAAACTACAGGCCAATCTCCCTAACGAATATAGATGAAAAAATTCTCAAAAATATACTTGCAAATTGAATCCAAAGACACATTAAAAAAATCATACACCATGACCAAGTGGGGTTCATTCCAGGCACGCAAGGATGGTGGTTCAACATAAGAAAATCAATCTGTGTTACAATACATTAACAAATCAAAAGGGAAAAATCAAATGATCACCTCAATAGATGAAAAAGCATTCAACAAAATCCAATTTCCCTTTTTGATAAAAACAATTCTAAAAGTAGGAATTGAATGAAACTTCCTCAATATGATAAAGAGCATATATGAAAAACCAACAGCCAGCATAGTACTCAATGGTGAGAGACTGAAAGCCTTCCCATCAAGATCAGGAATGGGACAAGGATGCCTGCTGTCACCACTGTTATTCAACATTGTGCTAGAAGTGCTAGCCAGGGCAATATAGCAAGACAAAGAAAAGGCATACAAGTTTGAAAGGAAGAAGTAAAACTGTCATTATTTGCAGATGATATGATCTTTTATCTGGAAAACCCGGAGAATTCCATGATACAGATACTAGAGCTGATACACAAATTTAGAAATGTAGCAGGATACAAGGTTTGTGCACATAAGTCCATAACATATCTATATGCTAGAAATGAACAAAATTAACAGACACTCAAAAAAAAGATAACATTTTCAATAACAACTAAAAAATGAAGTACCTAGGAATAAACTTAACCAAAGATGTAGAAGACCTGTATAAAGAAAACTACATAACTCTAATAAAAGAAATAGAATGGGACCTTAAAAGATGGAAAAATTTTCCATATTAATGGATAGGAAGGCTAAATGTCACTAAGATGTCAATTCTACTCAAACTCATCTACAGATTCAATGTAATCCCAATCAAAATTCCAACAACCTACTTTGCAGATTTGGAAAAGCTAGTTATCAAATTATTTGGAAAGGTAAGATGCCTTGAATTTCTAAAAACACCCTAAAAAAGAAAAATGCAGTGGGTGGACTTACACTCCCTGACTTTGAAGCTTATTATAAAAGCCACAACAGTCAAAACAGCATGGTTCTGGCACAAAAATAGACATACTGACCATTGGAATTGAATTGAGAATTCAGATATAGACCTCCAGATCTACAGACAACTGATTTCTGATAAGCCCCCCAAAGCCACTGAAGTGGGGCAAACCAGTCTTTTCAACAAAGGGGGCAGTGAGAGTTGGACATCCATATCCAAAAGAATGAAAGTGGATCCCTACCTCACACCCTACACAAAAATTAACTCAAAGTGGATCAAAGATCTCAATATAAAAGACAGTACCATAAAACTCTTAGAAGATAATGTAGGGAAACATCTTCAAGACCTTGTATTAGGCAGCCACTTCTGAGACATTACACCCAAAGCATAAGCAACAAAAGAAAAAATAGATAAATGGGAACTCCTCAAGCTGAGAACTTCCTGTATCTCAAAGGAATTTGCTAAAAATGTGAAGAGGCAACCAACTCAATGGGAAAAACTTTAGGGAAACAATGTATCTTACAAAAGACTGATATCTTGCATATATAAAGAAATCCTACAACTCAATGACAATAGTAAAGACAGACCAATTATAAAATTGGCAAAAGATATGGAAAATCCATTCTCTGAAGAGGAAACACAAATGGCCAAGAAACACATGAAAAAATGTTCAGCTTCACTAGCTATAAGACAGATGCAAATTAAGATCACAAGGAGATACCATCTCACACCAGTTAGAATGGCTGCCATTAAACAAACAGGAAACTACAAATGCTGGAAAGGATGTGGAGAAATTGGAACCCTTATTCATTGTTGGTGGGAATTTAAAATGTTTCCACCACTCTGGAAGACAGTCTGGCAGTTCCTTAGAAAACTAGACATAGAGTTACCCTTCGATCCATCAATTGCACTTCTCAGTATATACCTAGAAGGTCTGTAAGCAGTGACACAAACAGGTATCTGTATGCCAATTTTCATAGCAGCATTATTCACAATTGCCAAGAGATGGAAACAACCCAGATGTCCTTCAACAGATGAGTGGATTAATAAAATGTGGTATCTACACACAATGGAATACTACATGGCTGTTAGAAGGAATGATGTTGTGAAACATATGACCACATGGAAGAACCTTGAAGAAACAATGCTGAGCGAAATAAGCCAGGCACAAAAAGAGAAATATTATATGCTACCACTAATGTAAAATTGAAAAATGTAAAATGAATGGTTTATAATGTAGAATGAAGGGGAACTAGTGATAGAGAACAATTAGTGAAGGGAGACAGAACAGATAAGCTATTTTTGGTAAATTTAACATTCTGGGAAAGCCCAGGAATGACTATGGTTTTTTAACTTCTGGTGGGTATGGTAGGAACAAGTTCACAGAAATGTTCCTATATTAGGTTATGTTCTTGGGTTAGCATAGGAACATGTTGGAAATAAAGTAGTTATTTTACGCTAGTTGTCTTTTTCTTACTCCCTTGTTATGGTTTGTTTGAAATGTTTTTTTTTATTGTATGTTTTAAAAATTTTTTTGATATAGCTAATAGTTAATTTTTAAAAAAGAGTTAAAAAATCAATAACAAAAAAATGAAAAAATTATGCAGAGCCCCCATGAGGAGCTGGTGGAGAATGGAGGGGTGTTGGGCTTCTCCACTTCAATGGTTGCTGATGTGTTCACAGCCATAGGAGACTGGTGGTTTGATGGGCTGAGCCCTCTGCCATGGACCTTGCCCTTGAGAAGACCATTGCTGCAAAGGAGATGCTAGGCATGCCTATAATTGTGCCTTAGAGTCTCCTACTGAATGCCTCTTTGTTGCTCAGATGTGGTCCTATCTCTCTAGTTAAGCCAACTTGGCAGGTGAAGTCATTACCCTTCCCCCTACATGGGATATGACACTCAGGGGAGTAAATCTCCCTGGCAGAGTGGAATATGACTTCTGGGGAGGAATCTAGACCCAGCATTGTGGGATGGAGAACATCTTGACCAAAAGTGGGGTGTGAAAGGAAATGAAATAAGCTTCAGTGGCAGAAAGATTCCAAAAGGAGCCAAGAGGTCACTCTGATGGGCACTCTTACACACAATATGGATGACCCTTTTAAGGTTCTAATGAATTGGAATAGCTAGCAGTAAATACCTGAAACTATCAAACTGCAACCCAGAACCATTGAATCTTGAAGATGATTGTATAAAAATGAAGTTTATGAGGGGTGGCAATGTGATTTGGAAAGCCATATGAACACTCCCCTTTGTCAAGTGTATGGATGGATGAGTAGAAAAATGGGTGAAAAAAAGGAACCCAGTTTTCTTTTTTACTTTAATTGTTCTTTTTCACTTTAATTTTTATTCTTATTATTTTTGTGAGTGTGTGATAATGAAAATGTTCAAAAATTAGTTTTGGTGATGAGTTCACAACTATATAATGGTACCATAAGCATTTGAATTTATGTTATGGATGACTGCATGGTATGTGAATATATCTCAATAAAACTGAATTTTAAAAAAATCTTAGAAGAAAACACAAGACCTTGCATTAGGCAATCGGTTCTTTGACTTTGCACTCAAAACACAAGCAATAAAAGAAATACATAAATGGGACTCCACTAAATTGAAACTTTTGTGCATCAAAAATTTACTTTCATCAGGAAAGTAAAGAAACAACTTACAGAATAGGAGCAAATATTTACAAACCACATATCCATAAGGGTTTCATATACAGAATATAAAAGAAATCCCACAACACAACAAAAAAGGGAAACTCAATCAAAAAATGGGTAAAACAACTGATAGTTCTCTATAAAAGAATTACAAATGGCCAAGAGGCAAATGTAAGAAATGCAAGTGGCTCAGCATCATTAACCATTAGGGAAACACAAATCAAAACCACAGTGAGATGACATTTTGTACTTACAGGAATGGCTACCACTAAAGAAAACAGAAAAGAAGTGTTGGAAAAGACAAGGAGAAATAGGAACACTTATTCATTGCTGCTGGCAAGGTAATATGGTGCAGCCACTGAGAAACAGTTTTGTGGGACCTCAGAAAATTATGTATAGAATAACCATATGACCCAGTGATCCCACTTCTACTTATATACCCAGAAGAATTGAAAGCAGGTAATTTGTGATTGTTTGGATATGTTATGTCCCCCCAAAAGTCATATTCTTTAATGCAGTCTTGGAGGGGGCAGAGTTATTAATCTTTTTGAATAGGGTGTGACCTCTTGATTGAATGCTTCAATGGAGATTTTACCCCACCCATTAAGAATTGATCTTAATTAGTTTACTGGAGTCCTTTAAAGGAAGCTCACACAAAGAGCACAGAGAAGAAAAATGCCCCAGAATATAAGCAAGGAGACCAGATGCTTGCTGATGCTTTGAGATGCTAGCTCAGAGTTTGCTCCAGAGAAGCTAAGAGAGGACAAAATGCCCCAAGAGTAGCTGAGAGAGACTTTTGGAGAGACGTTTGCTGAGGCTAATAGAAGTGGACAGAAGGATGTTTGGAGATGCTAAGCTAAATGTTGAAGTCCAGAGTTTACCCCAGAGAATTTAAGAGAGGACCCCTAGATGCTTATAGAGAAATGCCCTGGGAGCAAGAAACAATGATGCATAGGAGCTGAGACATAGGAGCTAAGACAAAAGCCCAGGGACATTTTGGAGAAAGCCATTTTGAACACAGTGCAGGAGCAAAGGACCAGCAGATGCCAGCCTCATGCCTTCCCAGCTGACAGAGGTGTTCCAGATGCCATTAGCCATTCTTCAGTGAAGGTATCATCTTGTTGATGCCTTATTTTGGGCACTTAGAACTGTAAACTTGTAATTTCATAAATCCCTTTTATACAGCCAATCCATTTCTGGTATTTTGCATAAGGGCTGCATTAGCAAACCAGAACAAACAAATATACATGCACATTAATGTTCATGGCAGCATTATTCAGAATTGCAAAAAGATCAAAACAACCCTGGTGTCCCCCAACCAGTGAGTAAATAAACAAAATATTGTATAAATATACAATGGAATGTTATTCTGCCATAAAAAGGAATGGAAATCTGATACATGTGCCAACATGGATAAATGTTACAGGCCTCATGTTGAGTGAAATAAGCCAAACACAAAAGGATCAACATTGTGTGATCTCACTGATCTGAAATAATTAGAATGAGCAATTCATAGAGTCAAGATCTAAAATATAGGTTACAAAGTATGGAGTGATGATAAAGAATAGGGAGCTAAAGCTTAAAATTTATAGAGGTCCTATTTGGAACAATGGAAATATTTTGGTAATGGATGGTGGTAATGGTAATGCCACATAGTGAATGTAATTAACAGCATTGAAATATATATTGAATGTGGTTTAAAAGGGGAAATTTCATGTTGAATATATTTTTCCTTGCTTTTTAATTTAATTTAATTTAATTTTGAAATAAATTCACACTTATAGGAACACTTGCAAAAACAATACTAACCCCATACAAAGAATTACATCATACCCTGATGCCCCTCCCCCAATAGCTCAATCCACCAACCTTAACATGCTGCCACATTGCTATTTCTTTCCCTCCCTCCCTCCCTTGTTCCCTATCTATTATCCATCATCTATTGCTGTCTTCTGAACATATGAGAGCTAGATGCACACATCCTTGAACATACAGTATAATTCATGTATACACTTCCCATGAACAAGAAAATTCTTTTATACTATTCCATTAAGCACAGCTAAGAAGTACAAAAGATTCAACAGTGATGCAAAGCTTACATTCTGTATTTCCTTTACCTATTTCTCAACTGTGTCCCTTTGAGCCACCTGTCCTCTAGCCTCCAATTCCATCGAAGTTCATCCTTGGCTTTCAATCATCTTCTATTTAGACTTTATTTTTTTTAGTTGTGGAAATATATATACAGCCTAAATCTTCCCCCTCCCTAGCCTTCCATTAGTGGGATCAATCACCTTTAGAATGTTGTAATGCTCTTTCCCACCACCCATTACTAGAAATTTCCCTTCACCTCAAACAGCAACTCCACCCTCATTTCTTAACTCCCCATTGCCCCTTCCCCCATTTCTCTTAACCCAAACTCTACATTTCATCTCTATGGTTATATTCTCTGATAATATCTTTGTGCTTGCTGTGGAGGTTAAAATTAACCTCTTAAATCCATATCAATCTTGTTTTTCTTTGATACCACCTTCACTTTAATAGGACACATAAACTACAATCCAATACTCCTCCATTCCCCTACTTTTATATAGTTGTCTAAAGTTACATATTTTACCTTGAGTTCAAAACTACTGATTTGTCATTAGAGTTTGTGTAATTTATATCATGTAGGAAGCAAACAGTGGAGTTACAGTTCAAAAATTATTGACTTCTCTTTGTATTCCATTGTGGTTGAAGAATGTGCTTTGAGTATGTTCAATTATTTTTTTTTTAATTTCTTGTGGCTTGTTTTATGTCCCAGCTTATGGTCCCTTCTGGAGAAAGATCCATGATCACTAGAGAAAAATGAGTGTCCTGGTACTTTGGGATGTAAGGTACTATATATGTCTGTTAAAATTCTCTATATCTCCTTCTCTTTTCTGTTGTTTCTCTGTTGGTAGGGCTTCTTTTAGAATCTGAAGTAGGGCAGGTCTTTTATTGGCAAAGTCTCTCAGCATTTGTTTGTCTGTGAAAAATTTAAGCTCTCCCTCAAATTTGAAGGAGAGTTTTGCTGAATAAAGTATTCTTGGTTGGAAATTTTTCTCTCTTAGAATTTTAAATATGTCATGCCACTGCCTTCTCACCTCCATGGTGGCTGCTGAGTAGTCACAAGTTAGTCTTATGTTGTTTCCTTTGTATGTGGTGAATTCCTTTACTCCTGTTGCTTTCAGAACTTGCTCCTTCTATTCAGTATTTGAGAATCTGATCAGAAAATGTCTCGGAGTGTGTTTATTTGCATTTATTCTATTTGGAGTTTGCTGGGCATTTATGCTTTTTGTATTTATATTGTGCAGAAGGTTGTGAAAGTTTTCCCCAACAATTTCTTTGAATACTCTTTCTAGACCTTTACCCTTCTCTTCCCCTTCTGGGACACCAATGAGTCTTAGGTTTGGTCATTTTATTTTATCTGTCATTTCCCTGAGATCCATTTTTATTTTTTTTATTTTTTTCTCCATTCTTTCTTTTGTTCTTTCATTTTCTGTTTTGTGGACTTCTATGACACTGAGATGTTGTTCAGCTTCCTCTAGTCTTGTATTGTGAATATCTGGAGTCTTTTTGATTTGGCCAAAAGTTTCTTTTATTTCCATAAGATCTTCTATTTTTTTATTTATTCTTGCAATGTCTTCTTTATGCTCTTCTAGGGTCTTCTTTATGTCCCTTATATCCTGGGCCATGGTCTTCTTGATGTCCTTTAAATCCTTTGCCATGTTTTCATTCCTTGATTGCATTTCTTTGATTAATTCTGTGAGGAACTTTGTTTCTTCTGATAACTTGATTTGTGTGTTTGGAGTTGGATTCTCCATATTGTTTGGTTTTATCATATGCATTGAGATTTTCTGTTGTTTTTGGCCTCTTGGCATTTGCTCTGCTCAACAGGGTTCTTTCAATTTGTAAAAAAACAAAACAAAACAAAACAAAAAAAAAACCCTATCTAATTTTTCAGAAACACTGTTTGGTGATGTACACTTTAACCAGCCGATGGTGTCTGTGAGTCACCTATACCTCTCAAGTTAGTTCTCCACCTTGTCCCCATGGCATGCGGGGAAATGATTCTTGTGGGGTCCAGCCAGAGAACTCATCCTTGGTGTGTTGCTGGAGCCATCCTCCCTGAATGCGGGGTGCTTGTACAGGTGGCCAGGGAGGAAGGACAGCCTCAATATTCAAATCCCCCTGGTTCCCAGAGATTCAAGGCTGCCACAGGAGTCCAAGCCTTCATTTCATTTCAGCCCCAGCACCTCTTTCTCTGTCCCACAAAACACTGGACTTGGCATAGTGACCCTGGGATCTCCAAGCAGGTCACCCTGCCCAGCCATGATCCTCCAGGACCTCTGGAGGGAATGCCATGCTATGTCATCAGTGCATGCCATCCCTCAAGGGAAGCCCCAGGCTGTCGGGCCAAGCCAGCTCGCTTTCAGCCTGATGAAAAATGGCCAAATGGGGCATCTCCACACACCCCTCCTCACACAGTTCCTCCTTCCCAGCTTCAGGACAACTGGCGGGGCTCTGGGCTGTGGGCATGGACCCAGGCAGAAGTTTATCCAGCTTTCCCAGGAGCCAGCTGCTAGCCACGGGGTTTCATTCAGCTTCTGGCACTTCCCTCCATTCCCCCAGCCCCAGGGATGTCTGCAGTGGGCTATCTTCCAGGCCAGACACTGAGAGGCCAGCCCAGCCCCCTCTTGCTGTGTTTTACTGTGTGGTTCCCATGATTGCACCTGCAGCTGCTCCTGGGTTTTTCCCTTTTATTTATTTATTTATTTATTTATTTTTATTAAAAGAGCCTGTCAGTCTCCAGATGCAAAACCCTGGCTTCCCCAGATCACTGCATGGCTGCAGGACTTCCAGCCAGCTTACTCACTCATTTCAGAATGCAGACTCCCAGTTTCACCAAGTATACCACCCCTGGGAACTAGCAGATCTCATCCAGCTGGCACATCCCTGTAACTGGTATTCCGGGTCACTCTCTGGTCCTTATCTAGTGTTATCCATGGAGGTGTTCCTTAGCCCTGTCTCACCTAGTCTCCGTCTTGGTTTCTCCAAATATATTTTCATAGAATTAAAATTTAAGAAAAATTATGGAACTATAGTACACAGTGAACCCTAAATTAATCCATGGAATATAGTTAGAAGTAAAATTATAAAACTGTGCTTTCAGCAAATGAAATAAATGTACCACAGTAATGCCAGGTGTTAATGGTGTTAAACAGGGGTATCCTGTATTTTACATGTGTTTTTTTTGTAAACCAACAAATTCTCTAATTACAAAAAATAATAGTCTACATGATGGAGATTCACACCATTCTATTGGCTCTTGGTTGCGGTCGCAGTTAAATCGTCTGGGGGGATGGCGGCCGGTTGCTGAACCCTCAGTTCTCGGCGCTGCTCTGAGGGTACCGGCGGCGGGGGCTCTTTCCCGGAGGCGAAGGTGAGGCGGGGGACTTGGCCAGGTCCCCGGCGGTGGCGTGCAAGATGTGGAGGGCGGCGAGAAGGGAAAGGAAATACACTCTTCCTCCAGTGGGGGTAGAACAAAGGGAACTTTATTCAGGGGTGAGCACAGGTTATATAGGCTGGCAAGAAGGGCGGGGTTGGAGTAGGGGTGTAAGGGCCTTAAATGGTAATGCTGAGGGGAGAAAGGCTAGGACTGGTTCTGAGAGGACGCGGAAGCTGTTTGCCGTGGGCAGGAGTTGCTCTGGCAACGGTGCATGCGCACTGGCGGTGGGGGAGTTGCTCTGGCAACGGGGAGTGTGCGGGCAAGATAAGGGGGTGGGGGAAAAGGCGGTTCCCTCCGGCAAGCCTCCCCTAATGGTTGGTTTTTGGGTGAGGAAATGGGGCCTGCCTCTGGCTCCACTTTCTCAGGCCCGGGGGGCTGTGGAGGGCGCTATCGCCCGTGCCCACCACCCTCCCCAGGGGCTGATCAGGTCCCCTGGCCCAGGCCCGCCAAGTTGAAGCACGTAATCAGTATCCCGCACTTGGTCTTTTACTATTTACCTGGATGTTTTCATTAGATTCTGAAGGCTTTAACACAGCAGATAAACAATTGTTTCAACCAAATATTTCAAATATTGAGTCATGCATGCCATCAAGTTTAACTAATGCATGCCCTGCAGCCTAAAGAAGGCTATCTCATCATCAACAGACAACTGACAAGGTCCCATAGTAATTTGCTAAATTGTATGATCTGCCTATGGATTTGTGTTGAAGCTCCATCCTCAGCTGTGGATTTGTGAATGCAGTTTTATTGAGATACGTTCACACACCACATATTCCATTCAAAGAATACAATCAATGGCTCACAGTACCATTGTATACTTGTGCATTCATTGCCACAATTTAAGAACATTCTTATTATTCCAAAATAAGGAAAAAATTAAAAAACAAACATCCAAAATATCCCATACTCCTTACACTCCACCAATTATTTATAAATTTTTGTCTTTATTCTTTACTCACTTGCCCATACACTGTGGATAAAGGGAGTGCCAGTTACAAAGTTTACATGGTCACACAATAGAAGCTGTGTAGTTATACAATTGCCATCAAGAATCAAGTCTACCGAACTACAGTCCAACAGTTTCAGAGGTCTCCTTCTAGCCATTATAATACACCAGAAACCAAAAAGGAATATCTATGTAGTGCATGAGAATAACCTGATGGGTTTCTTAAGAGTTTTTTTTTTTTTTGTATTGCGCATTGTTCTGTTTTCTGAAGCTGAAAGTGAAGTGTGTGGAGGTATGGAGGAAATGGGAGAGTGGGACAAGCTGAAGTTTTCCAGTGATGTGCCTTGATATACTATTACTATTCTGACTTCTAGGTAGAAGGAGTCTTTAAAAATTACATTTTAGTTTTGTAAAATAACTTAATATCAGTAGAGGAAAATACTGAAAGCAAGGGCTATTTCTTGCTAATCTGAATTTGAATGGTTTAAATGACATGATGCACACACCATGTTTTTCCAGTAGCTTCATTTAAAAAAAAATTCATATTGACCACATGGGTTATAGAAAAATGGAGTGTCCACACTTGGCAACATAATTCCATTTCTGAACATAATGCAATACATATTCTAAGTTCAGAGGAAAGGAACAGTGCAGATATCTTCCAGAGAGGTCATTCAACTCAAGTTGGCCTTCTTCATATTATTTTCTGCCTCTCTCTTTTACCTTCTTCTCACTGTAACAGAAATCAATGAGCCCAGAGTGATGTCCTCAAGATTTTGGAGTGAGACAATAAAGGCTTCAGTCTCCCCAGAAAAATTTTAAACAAGAATTCACAGAACCATCTCTCTCACAGCTCCAGAAAATGACAAAAAAGTTTCAATAACTGGGTAAGGGCTGAATCAAGAAAAAGGAACCTTTAAAATTATAGAAAAGCCCTGTGACTGCATGGTTGGATCTTTCAAATATCCCCTCTCAGATTTGTTGGGTAGCCAGCACACAATCTCAGAGCAGGTCCCCGGTCCCAGTTATGAAGGGAGCAGAGTGAACTTTATGTGGTTACTGGGCTGCATGCATATCTGCAAAAGCCCCAATTGAAGTCTAAGGGACCATGACAGGATGCTGGTCTCTGGTGGGCTCAGAACTTGCTAAATTAGTATAAGTGGCATTCAGGGCAACTAAAACACTGTTAGAAAATAATTGACCAACTGCTGAGATAAAGTTACAGGCTGTGAGACATATAAGAGATCATCCAGGACCAGGAGGAAATACTGAGAATTATATTGGAAACAGGGCTGCATTAGGCTAATTATCTATCACACAAAAAATTATTTTCTTTGTCTAATCCATTCCCGATAGCATGAACCTATAGTCATAAAGATGTTTTGAAGATGTCATTTTTTTTTTTTTTTTTTTTTTTTTTTGCTAAGAAATGAAAAATTTTAATTGTCCATCTCTGCAATTAGTATGAAATTATATGTTCCATGTTAAAACAAAGAACGGAAATAAAACAAACATAAAAGAGTTCATTATAGTCTACATTATCTATATTCCCAAGTCAAGGAAGGGTCTTCTAGCATGTAGCAGTAGAGGAAATAATTCAGTTTTCAGCCTCTAGGTGAGGTAAAGTGGCTAGGTGATTGATGAAATATGCCTCAAGGAATATAAAAGCCCTCTCTTAATCACATATATATGTCAGTTCCTTTTCAGCTGAGGGTCTGAATTATAGATTAGATCGGTGGTCCAGGAGAGAGTGAAAGAGAGAGGATACTAGAGAGTAAAAGGCTCCTTAACTCTAAAATCCTTTAGGGGAAAAACTCTTAGGACATAATGTTCCACATCTGATACTAGGGGGATGGCGGGTGGGGGTACCATGGAAAAAGGAAAAGCATGTTTATCATAAAAATGTGCTTAGAAATGCCCATGATAACCCATCTGCAGGCCTAATGAAGTGATACAGTTTTTATTTCAAATCATTCTCCATTTTGAATAAAATATACAAATTTAATTTTCCAAGAGCATTTTTCTGCTAAATCTTTTCTTGTAAATCAAGAAAGAAAACAGCTGTTTAACTGTCTAACAGTTTAACAATTCAGCTTAATTGCCAAAAATAATACCTTGAATTTGATGATATTAGCTAGTTTCTCCATGGAATCCTTTGTGTTTATAATAAAAGAAACAAGACAACTGTGTACCATTTATATATCCAGCAACAAAAGACTCATTTTACGTAATAGAAAAAAGAAATAAAAGATTTTATTGTGTCATAAAATGTATGTTCATAATGAAATTAAAATATGAAATCACATTATAATGGAATTACACAGCAAAATAAAGATTTTTGAGGACAGTTTAAAAAAAATTTCCTGGCACAAGTGTTTGACAGGACTGGATTTCTTAGGGATATTATAAAATAATTTTTCTTTGGTGATATTTAAAAGACAAATGGAATATAAGGGGCTTCCCAGTTGAGAAGGTAGCTAGCAAGCAGTACTTGATTTGCTCTTTTTTTTTCTATTTTCATGTAAATACCCTTGAAAGCACACAAAAAGATGTCCAGTTACAAAGCAGTGCAAAGTAAGAATATTCATCAATTGCTCACCGTACATCAGGAGTAATTTCTACTAAACATGTGGTTGTGGCTTTGAGCAGAAAAACCAGATTAGGCGGAGAGGATTGGACCCCCAAATGAGAAGATTCTCACCAAATTCCACTGCCTTCACCTAATCAAAACA
Organism: Choloepus didactylus; assembly: GCF_015220235.1. Lineage (NCBI taxonomy): Eukaryota > Metazoa > Chordata > Mammalia > Pilosa > Megalonychidae > Choloepus > Choloepus didactylus. Next base: position 83,152,206 of record NC_051322.1, read on the forward strand.
CTAAGGCAATTCAGGCCCAGAATGCCAGCAATCAATCCCTTAATGGGAAGGACCTGCTTTCTCAGGTGGCCACTGTTGCTTCAAACCTTTCTTTTCCCCTCCCAACACCTTCTGTCAACTCTCCATCTCCATTCAGGGGTGCAGATCCCAACTGAGCAACACGGGCAACACGGATGAGGCAGAGATGCATCATTTCCTACGACTTTAACATTTATTTATCAAATATTTATTCAAATTCCACTATATATTGGGCACTGATGAGCAAGAAGGACATTGTCTGAGATCTTAATATACTTACAATCTGCATGAAATTGATATAGGAAAGGAGCAGAGATAGGGAAAGCCATGAAGAGTATAAACCAGAATCTGTGGATTTTCATCCACTGTTAATTGACAAATAAAGAATTAGATTTCTTCAGTTTATCTGAGGAAAAAAAATAAGTTCCCTCCACACAAGTGACCAGGCAACAAAAGTTAAATAACAATGCTCATTCATCCAGCAAGCTAAGATTACTTCATATGTCCAACATTTATTGAGGTACTTCCAACAATTTTCTAGGTACTGGGGATACAGGAAAGAACAAGACAAAGCTGCTGATCTCATGGAGTCTACATCTAGAGAGGGAGGGGACAAGAAACAAAGAAATAAAGAAACAGACAAATATTAAATAGAATATGAACTCCACGAAGTTTGGGATCTTCATTTTGTTTGCAGCTAAGTCCCAAGAGCCGAGAATAGTACTTAGTACAGAGTAGGCTCTCAACACCTAATTGTTGAATGAGTTAATGAATGCGTTCTAATTAGTTGCTTGTAGGAAGGCCATACTGACTGGTTTCTACTGCCAAGCACCTACAATCTTCTGCTTATTGGTCACAGATGCCACCATTTTGGCCACAAGCCTGAGCACGTGACCCAGGCTGACCAATCATGGTACTAGCTCCCCTTGGTACCAGAAAGGCTTATACTGCACCAATTAACTGACTCGCTCTTGTTAAAAAGACATTTCCTCCTGGGTCACAAGCAGACATGGGCTCATAGCTGCCTTAAGGCAAGTATCCTACCCCATGGAGAAGTGGTTCTCCACAAACAAAGCTGACAAGAAGAGGATAAAGTATGTGAGATCCCTTGTGGCATTCCAGTTCCTGTTTCCAGCTGTTGCAGGAGCTAGATCTACCCCTTCCCTAACTGGCTTCATTATGTGAAATTTTAAAGACTACATGTTCTAATCAATTTATTAAACAATTAAAAATTAAAAAGAAAACTGTATGTTTTTAAATTGTGCTATCTGGCAAGAAAATGACTCTCTTAAACAGCTACTATACAACTACTGCAACAAAAGGGAAATAAAAAGTGAAAGGACAGAGTATTTGTAAAATTATATGCAAAAAATACAGACAGACACCCATTGGTCAACAATCTATTATGTTCCAGGTACTATGCTATGAACTCTATAGACAAAATGTAATTAAATTCAATTTTAAAAACTGAAAGGTAAGTATTAAAACTCCATTTCACAATAACAGAAACTGCAGCTGAAGGTCATACAATAAGTGGCAGGATCCTAACAAAGGTCTAGCTCTCCCCTGAGCCTATTCTATTTTCACCAAGCCATAAGCACTATTGCTGCACTAAAAGAGGTATGTTGGAAAAGCTGTACTCAAAGACAATTCATAGCCTAAAATGCTTTCAGTGTTTTAAAAGAATAAAAATAAATGAAGCAAATGTTCAAGTAAAATATTTGAAAAGAAACAAAGCAAATCATGGCAGGCAGGAAAAAGAAAATGGAGATACAGATTGCAATGAATAAAGGTAGGTCTGATAGATAAGTGTAAGTTCTGATTGGAGTTTTAAAAAAATCCCAAAGGCAAACTAGTCAAAAACCAACAAAAGAGAAGTGGGGTGCAGTGGCAATGAAAATTAGGAAAGGGAAAAGAGACATATGACACATAAGAATGATTTTAAAGAGAGAGTGAACTACACTATGCTAATATGTTCTGAAGTGTGCTTTTAGTGTTCTAGAAGTTAACAAATGATTCACTAAAAAAGTATTTGGTGTCTCAGTTTGGCAAACAGTGGTCTATATACAAAATCAAAAAATTATTCCCAATGTGTGGTGAGTTCGAATTTAGAAATTTGGAAGTTAACCAATAAAAAGATTTGACCACTAGATGGCAGTAACATACAAGCTATTTATTGGGGCTGCTGCTTTGACAGGTTTGCAAGGGAGAGGCAGACCCTCACAGCAGGAACCTTCCAAAGGCCAACAGCAGTGTCCAGGTGTCACAGTCAGCACAGCAGGGAGCCTCTGGGCCAGAGAACCCCAAGGTGTCAAAGTGGCTTATGGCTTTATAAGGGCAGGATCTTATCTAATCAACCGGAAATAGATGCTGAGTGACACTGGGCAAAGTTTGGCACAGTATGCAAGGAAGGTTAACTCCAAAAGGCTAAAGGTTGTTTATTTGGGCTATTTTTTAAAACAATTAAATGTGTAAGAATTTGAGTTTGCCACTGGCCAGTTTTTTGTATTGGACCCAGGCTGCTGTGAAAAAGTAAACAACATACTGGGACACTAGACAGAGACCATCTTTGGCTCATTTATACAACACAGCACTTCTAATTATTTTTGATATGCCAAAGTGTATTGTGAAACTCCAAAAGATATATTATTTGACTATGGAAACACTTCACACTATACATTCTTAAAAAAATACTTCAATGTGGAAAATAATGCATAAAAATGTCTTTATAAAGCTAGCCTAACACTGTTATATTAAAAAAAAACTAACAATAGCACAATAGAGAAAAATCACTTGAAAACCACTATAATACCCTTTAGAGGCTATTAAACAACCATGAATAAACCACAGCAATAAAGCTACCATGGTTGTTATAGATTTTTATTAAGTATTATTCTCTCTTTGTTGTAAATACCACTGAAAATGAAGTCAAGGAAAGCAAAACTCAAGTATTTTATCCTTTGTCAGTTGACACTGGGAGGACAAGATAGTGTTGCAATTTTCCATCCTCAGCTGGGTTTCATTTAGATGAGGAATGTGGCCCCTATAAAGCCAAGTCAATCATGTTCTTCAGTTTGATGGGGTGGGGGAAGGCATAAGGAGAGCAATCCTCTCCTGCTTTGCTTTATTTTTTATTTTTTTTTATTTTTATTTTTTTTTTTATCATCATTTTATTGAGATATATTCACATACCACGCAGTCATACAAAACAAATTGTACTTTCGATTGTTTACAGCACCATTACATAGTTGTACATTCATCACCTAAATCAATCCCTGACACCTTCATTAGGACACCCACAAAAATAACAAGAATAATAATTAGAGTGAAAAAGAGCAATTGAAGTAAAAAAGAACACTGGGTACTTTGGCTGTTTGTTTCCTTCCCCTACTTTTCTACACATCCATCCATAAACTAGACAAAGTGGAGTTTGGTCCTTATGGCTTTCCCAATCCCATTGTCACCCCTCATAAGCTACATTTTTATACAACTGTCTTCGAGATTCATGGGTTCTGGGTTGTAGTTTGATAGTTTCAGGTATCCACCACCAGCTACCCCAATTCTTTAGAACCTAAAAAGGGTTGTCTAAAGTGTGCATAAGAGTGCCCACCAGAGTGACCTCTCGGCTCCTTTTGGAATCTCTCTGCCACTGAAGCTTATTTCATTTCCTTTCACATCCCCCTTTTGGTCAAGAAGATGTTCTCCGTCCCACGATGCAGGGTCTACATTCCTCCCCGGGAGTCATATTCCACGTTGCCAGGGAGATTCACTCCCCTGGGTGTCTGATCCCACGTAGGGGGGAGGGCAGTGATTTCACCTTTCAAGTTGGCTTAGCCAGAGAGAGAGGGCCACATGAAGATGTCATTTTTAGTTAAGATGTGGCCCAACTGAATGAGCCCAGAACATATCTTATTTCCAGATGTTTTGTAAAAGAGAGGCAAACATCAGAAGCCCAAAGTTACCAGTACCCAGAAGAGAAAGGAAAGGACATTGCCATATTCATTGCCATATGATGCAAAAGTCAAGGAACCCAAGGATTTTTGGCAGCTAGCCTCAGAATGCCAGTCCTTGGGGAGAAAGCACTGCCTTGCTGATGCTTTAAATATTGACTTCTACTGGCCTCAACAGTGTGAGTCAATAACTTTCTGTTGTTAAGCCAACTCATTGTGTAGTATTTCTCAAAGCAACTGGGAATCTAAGACTGGGAGCATTTGAAGTTTTTCTGTAAATAGGGAAGTTCACATGGCCATGTGTATATACCCAGAAATATACATATGTTCTCAAAAGACCAGGGAGAACCTCATGCTTTACCTCAGGCTGTTGTATAAGTTCATTCTTAGGTTGGCTAAGCTCTGAAAGAGCACTTGCAAAGAGCCAATCTGCACAGAAGGGGAAGGACATTTTATTTTTATTTTCTATCCTTTTTTTAGTCAGCTGCTGTCACTCAAGTAACACAATTCAGTGACTAAATTCCAAAGTTCATATATTAAATTGTGAGCAAAAATCATGAGAGACAGTGAATAAAAAAGACAATGAATTAAAAAAAATAATTGAATAAACATTGAATAAAATAATAAAATGACTTTTCAATGAAAATATAGAAAATATACACAGGAGTAAAATAAATAACTGTAGTTCAGAACTACAGTACCTGAAATAAAAATTCCCTAGAAGAATTCAATAGCAGATTGGAAGTTGCAAAAGAAAGAATCAAATAGGATGGGAGGATAATTGAAGTGATCAAATCTAAGGAACAGAAAGGAAAAAAGAATTAAGAAACATGAATATAGCATAAGAGATTTTGTGGGACACTATCAATTGTATCAATATATGCATTATGGGAGACCCTAAAGGAGAAGTGAGAGAAAGGGGAAAAATATTTGAAGACAATATTACAAAAGCATACCAAATTTAATGAAAGACATGAACATAACCATCTAAAAAGCTCAATAAACTCCAAACATGATAAACTTAAAGAAATCCACATTTGACACATTATAATTAAACTGCTAAATATTAAAGACAAAGAGAAGGCTGAAAGCAGCAAGGGCGTGACAATGCATCACATACAAACCAGGCAGTCTTGATATATTGTCACTTTCTTTTCAGAAACCATGGAGGCAAGAAAGGATGATGAATTTGAAGTGCTGAAAATGATATTGCCAACCAAGAAATCTGTATCTGTCAAAATTCTCCTTCAAAAATGAGGGTAAGAATAAGACACTCCCAGATCAAAAGAAAAGCTGAGGGATCTCTTCACCACTAGACCAGCCACAAAATAAAGGTTAAGAGCCTTGTACCTTCAGGTTGAAGGTGTAAGATACCTGGAGAGTAGACTAAACATATGAAGAAATAAAGTCTTCCAATAAAGATAAGTACATGGATAAATATAAATACTAGTACTATTGTGTTTTTTGTTTGTAACTCCATTTTCTACTTTTTATAGTATTTTAAATGTAAATGTATGAAGTAATATAAATCCACAGTTTTATGTGCAGAATGTACAAAGATGTTATTTTTGAGAAGAACAACATAAAGGTGGGAAGAAGGAGGGTTTAGGAACATAGTTTCTGCACATTATTTTAGGTTTGTGTCATTTCAAACTAGTTTGTTATATTTTTAGGATATTAATTTTAAGCGCATATAATCACAAAGAATATATGTGATAAAAATACACCAAAGGAAAGGAGACGATCTTATTAAGTCTTTCAGTAAAAAGATCAATGACATACAAAAGTAAACATATAAAAATGAAAGGTAAATCAGGCATAAAACATAGAAAAAAAGGCAGAATAGCAGAAGTCCCACAATATTAATTTAATTGTAAGTGAATTAAACTCTCCAGTAAAAAGGAAGATTGGCAGAATGGATTTAGAAAGTATAACCCAACTACATGCTGTTTACAAGAGACTCATGTTAATTTAAAGGATGTAGGAAGGATGAAAGTGAAAGGATGGAAAAATATTCCATGCAAATAGCAACAAAAGAGAGCTGGGCTGGCTGGCTATACTAATATCTCACAAAATAGACTTTGAGTAAACATTTCAAGGGACAATGGACACTATATATTGACAAAAGAGTCAATTCAGCAAGAAAATATAGGAAATGTAAACATATATTCACCAAACAACAGAGCTTTTAAGTATGTAAAGCAAACATTTTCAGATAGGAACACTCGGGGCATAAGACCAACTCATCCAAATGCCAAAGTGTAAAGCTTACCACTTGCAATGGCTGGGGAATAAACACCATCATACCCAAAGTCTGGGGTGGAAATCACTGTCTCTGGGCATGAGGAATTCTTTACTTCCCAGATATCTCTTCCATGATTCTTCCCTTGAAGTTTTTTCTTTCCTTCATTTCATCTCATATCTTTACTTTTCAGTCCAGGCTTGCAGTGTGTGATGGTCAGGATCATGTGTCAACTTGGCCAGGTGATGTTACCAGCTGTCTGGTCAAGCAAGCCCTGGCCTAACTGTTGCTGTGTGGACATTTGTGGCTGGTTATTAATCCAACAGGCTGATTTATTAAATCATCAGTGAACTGGCTGCAGCTGAGACTGATGATGTCAATGAAGGGTGTGTCTTCCACAGGTTGTGTCTTACACAATGAGAGAATGCAGTCAGCTGGATTTAATCCAATCAGTTGAAGATTTTTAAGTGAGACAGATAGAGGACCCCCACTTCTTCAGCTGACCAGTGAAGTGTTTCCTGAGGAGTTCATTGAAGTTGCCAGTTCATTTCCTGAGGAGTTCATCAGACATCTTCATTGGAGTTGCCAGTTTGCTGCTGCCTTACAGAATTTGGACTTGTGCATACCCACAGTTGCGTGAGACACTTTATAAATCTTACATTTATAGATATCTCTCATTGATTCTGTTAGATATGTTGGATAAAGATATAAAGGAAAGGGATGAGCTAAAGTCTTCAAATTTGAAACTTAAGTGCCAACCCAGAGCCTTGCTTCATAAAAGAATATGATTAGCAGAATCAAATGGTGCTATTTTGTGTATCTCCATTGCCAACTCACACCATGGACTGTCAGTGCCCTTTTAAGTATTGGAAATGGAGTCATTAGTGCCTTTGAATCTAATCAGAGTAAAAAACAAATTGTAAAAGCCCATTTTAAGATTCTGTTTCTCAAGAACTACTCCTGGTACCAAGTTGTATTAGTTAGAGCTCTCTAGGGAAACAGAATCATGACTTGCAGGTGTTGACTAGTAGATCATGGAGTACCAAGTAGTAAAATAGATCAGCAATTGACTAAATTCTTGTTTGAACTATATAAACAAAAGAATTCTAGGTCAAGTGAACAAAAGACTCCCTTGAATTACAAAAACAGAGTCACAGCCCCTTAATCAGTTCCCAGACTTGAGTCAGTTTACAGTCCAGAGCCCCTTGAATAAGGGGAAGGCCAGATACACTTGGGGAAGGACACTGTTACACTGACCAAAATTTATACTGTTACTCTTCCTCCCAGCCTTCCCCAGGGGGACCTACAGCCTTTTACCAGGATAACTGCATTGGAGAAAAGGAAATTATCAGATATTTCATGGATTATTAGACACTGGTTCAGAAGTGACATTAAATCCAGGAGACCAAAAACATGACTCTGGTACACCAGTCAGAGTTGCAGCTTAAGGAGTTCAGGTAATTGATGGAGTTTTAGCTCAGGTGTATCTCACAGTGGGTCCAGTGGGTCCCTGGATCCATTCTGTGGTTACTTTCTCAATGCTGCAATGCATAATTGGAATAGACATGCTCAGCCACTGGAAGAAACCTCACATTGCCTCCCTGACTCATGGAGTGAGGGCTATTATGGTGGGAAAGGCCAAATAGAAGCCACTAGAATGGCCTCTGTGTTTCAAAATAGTAAACCAGAAGCAATATCAGATTCCTGGAGGGATTGCAGAGATTAATGCCACTCTTAAGGACTTGAAGGATACAAGGGTGGTGATTCTCATCACATCCCATTCAACTCTCCTATTTGGCCTGGGCAGAAAACAGATGGGTCTTGGAGGATGACAGTGGATTATTGTAAGCTTAACCAGGTGGTGACTCCAATTGCAGCTGCTGTTCCAGATGTGATATCCTTGCTTGAGCAAATCAACACATCCCCTAGTACCTGGTATGCAGCTATTCATCTGGCAAATGATTTTCTCTCAACTGCTATTGGTAAGGACCACCAAAAACAGTTTGCATTCAGCTGGCAAGGCCAGAGGTTGCATTCAATGTACTACCTCAAGGTTATATCAACTCTCCCACCCTATTTCATAATATTGTCCACAGAGATCTTGATCATTTCTCCCTCCCACAAGACATCAAACTGGTCCATTATATTGATGATATGTTGATTGGACCTAGTGAGCAAGAAGTAGTAACTACTCTAGATTTGTTCATAAGGTATTTGTGTGTCTAAATTTGCTGGCAAGGTATTTGCATGGCAGAGATGGGAGATAAATCCAACAAAAATATAGGGGCCTTCCACCTAAGTAAAATTTCTAGGTATCCAGTGGTATGGGGCCTGTCAAGATATTCCTTCTAAGGTGAAAGATAAGCTGTTTCATCTGGCCCCTCCTATGACTGAAAAAGAGGCACAATGCTTAGTCGGTCCCTTTGGATTTGGGAGAAAACATATTCAACATTTGGGTGTGCTACTCCAGCCCATTTACCAAGTGACCAGAAAAGCTTCTAGTTTTGAGTGGAGACTGGAACAAGATGAGGCTCTGTGACAGGTCCAGGCTGCTGTGAAAGCTGCTCTGGCACTTGGACCATATGATCCAGCTGACCCATTGGTGCTAGAAGTGTCAGTGGCAAATAGAGATGCTGTTTGGATCCTTTGACAGGCTCCTCTAGGAATATCACAATGCAGGCCCTTAGGATTTTGTAGCAAAGATTTATCATCCTCTGCAGATAACTACTCTCCATTTCAGAAATAGCTGTTGGCCTGTTACTGGGTCTTAGTAAAGACAGAATGCTTAGTCATGGGCCACCAAGTTACCATGAGACCTGAGTTACCTATCATGAGCTGGGTGTTTTCTGACACACCAAGCCATAATGTTGGGCACACATAGCAGCACTCCATCATAAAATGGAAATGGTAAATACAAGATAGAGCTTGAGTGGGCTCTGAAGGCACAAGTAAGTTACATGAGGAAGTGGCCCAAATGCCCATAGTCCCCACTCCTTCCACCTTTCATTCTCTTTCCCAGCCCACAGCTATGGCATCCTGGGGAGTTCCTTATAATCAGTTGACCGAGGAAGAGAAAACTTGGGCCTGGCTTACAGATGGTTCTGAATGATATGCAGGCACCAACCAAAAGTGGACAGCTGCAGAACTTCAGCCTCTTTCTGGGATGCCCCTGAAGGCCAGTGAGGGGAAATCCTCCCAGTTGGCAGAACTTTGAGAAGTGAACCTGGTTGTTCACTTTGCTTGGAAGGAGAACTGGCCAGGAGTGTGTTTGTATACTGATTCACGGACTGTTGCAAATGATTTGGCTGCATGGTAAGGGAATTGGAAGGAACATGATAGGACATTTGGTGATGAGTCTGTGGAAGGGGTATATGGGGAGCCCTGAGTGTGCAAGAAACATGAAGATATTTTTGTCCCATGTGAATGCTCACCAGATGGTGACTTCAGCAGATTTTAATAACCAAGTGGATAAAATGACCTGTTTGGTGGATAGCAATCAGCCTCTTTCCACAATAACTGCTGTCATTGCCCAATGGGCTCATGAATAAAGTGGTCATGGTGGTAGGGATGGAGGTTATGCATGGGCTCAGAAAGATGGACTTCTCACCAAGGTTGACCTGGCCACAGCCACTGCTTAGTGCCTGGTCTGCCAGCAGCAGAGACCCACACTCAGTCCCCAATATGGCAACATTCCCTGAGGTGATCAGCCTGCTACTTGGTGACAGGTTGATTAAATTGGCCACTTCCATCATGGAAGGGGCAGCAATTTGTTCTTACTGGAATAGACACACACTCTAGATATGGGTTTGCCTTTCCTTCACAAAATTCTTCTGCCAACACTATCATACTTGGACTTACAGAATGCCTTATCTACCATTATGGTATTCCACACAGCATTGCTTCTGACCAAAGAACACACTTCACAGCAAACGAAGTGAGGGAATGGGCACATGCTCATGGAATTCTCTGCTCTTGCAATGTTCCGCATCATCCAGGGACAGCTGCATTGATAGAATGGTGGAATGTCCTGCTGAAGACTCAATTTTGGTGCATTCTTGCAGGGCTGGGGCAGTGTTCTACAGGAGGCTATGTATGGTCTGAGTCAGTGTTTCCCATAGCCAGAATTCATGGATCCAGGAATCAAGAGTATTAAACAAGAGTGGCACCACTCACTATCACTCCTAGTGATCTACTAGGTAAATTTTGCTTCCTGTCCCTGCAAGTTTAAGCTCTGCTGGTCTAAAAGTCTTTGTTTCAAAAAGAGGAGTGCTTCCACCAGGAAACACAACAATAATCCCATTGAACTGGAAGTTAAGACTACCACCTGGCCAGTTTGTCTTCTTATGCCTCTGAATCAACAGGCAAGGAAGGGGATTACTGTACTGGCTGGGGTGATTGATCCTGACTGTCAAGGGGGAACAGCACTGCAACTACACAATGGAAGTAGAGTTTTCCTGGAATACAGGAGATTGCCTAGGGCATCTCTTAATTCTACCATGCCCTGTGTTTAAATTCAATGGTAAACTGCAACAACCTAATCCAGGAAAGTCTACCAAGGGCCAAGAAACTTCAGGAATGAAGGTTTGGGTCACTCCAACAGGCAAAGAACCACAGCCAGCAGAAATGCTTGCTGAGGGTAAAGGGAACATGGAATGGGTAGTGGAAGAAGGTAGAGACAAATATGAACTAAAGTCACATGACCAATTACAGAAATGAGGACTATGATGGCATGAATATTTCCTCCTAGTTTTGTTATGCTATTTAAGTTAAAGGAAATCAATTTTAAGTGCTAATGTCGCCCAAACACTTGCACCCTGAGAGATTTAGTGCATTTCTTGTTGTACACTGCACAGTGGAGTATTGTTAGGTGAAATATATGTCTGTTATTGTTCCATACTTAGGTAAAGTATGGTTTTAGGTGATGGGTATAACTGCCAAGTTGACAATGGGTGGACTATGATGGTTAGGTTCATGTGTCAACTTGACCAGGTGATTGTACCCAGCTGTCTGGTCAAGCAAGCACTGGCCTAACTGATGCTGTGAGGACATTTGTGGCTGGTTAATAAACCAACAGGCTGGTTTATTAAATTATCAGTCAGTTGACTGCAGCTGTGTCTGATGATGTCAATGAAGGGCATGTCTTCCACAATGAGAGAATGCAGTCAGCTGGATTTAATCCAAGCAGTTGAAGACTTTTAAGTGAGACAGATAGAGAACCTTCACTTCTTCTTTGGCTGACCAGTGGAGTGTTTCCTGAGGAGTTTGTTGAAGTTGCCAGTTTATTTCCTGAGGAGTTCATCAAACATCTTCATTGGAGTTGCAAGCTTGCTGCCTGCCCTATGAAATTTGGACTCGTGCCTACCCACAGTTGTGTGAGACAATTTTATAAATCTTACATTTATAGATATCTCTCATTCATTATGTTTCCTTAGAGAACCCTAACTAATACATAGTGCTTATGTTTATAAAAGATTCTCAGAAACCTTGTCAGATTTCCATGCAATTCATGGGGGTCTAAGCCTTCAGAGAAAAGGAAATTCCACAGATTTTTCCTGCATCACTGTATCTCCAATTATGACCATCTGTAATGTCTAATTGGATCCATGAATCATATGCCTTATTTCCTTAGCACATATATGGTCACCACTTTTAAGATTTTTTAATTGAAATTGTTCAGATACCATACAACTATCCAAAGATCCAAGTATACAATCAATTGCTCACAGCACCACCATACAGCCATGCATCCATCAACACAATTAAGTAATTTTTTTTTCATTTTTAGAACATTTTCACTACTCCAGAAAGGAAATAAAGAGAAAAAAGAGACTCAGATCCTTCCATAAACCTAACCACACCCACCTCCATTATTCATTCATAGTTTTGGTATAATACATTTGTTACTGTTGATGAAAGAATTTTAAAATACTAATAACTGTAGTATATAGTTTGCAATAGGTATGTATTTTTCCTATATGCCTCTATATTATTAACTTCTGGTTATAGTGACATAGATTTGTTCCTGTTTGTGGGAGAGATTTCTAATATTTGTATAGTTAGTCACAGATATTGTCCACCACAAGATTCACTGTTTCATACATTCCCATCTTTTAACCTCCAACTTTCCTTCTGGTGACATGTGTGAATCTTATCTTACCTTTCTACCACCTCCACACAACTTTCAGCACTGTTAGTTATTCTCATAACATGCTACCATCACCCCTGTCCATTTCCAAACATTTAAGTTCAACCTAGTTGAACATTCTGCTCATAACCAACTGCTCCCCATTCTTTAGCCTCAATTCTATATACTGGTAAATTATATTTCAGGTTGATGAGTTTACATATTATAAACAGTCCATATTAGTGAGACCCTGCAATATTTGCCTTTGTGTCTGTCTTATTTCCCTCAATATAGTGTCCTCAAGTTCTCTTCATCAATCCATTTCTTTTAAGATGGTTTTGTTCAACACTATACATTCCATCCTAAGTAAACAATCATTGCTTCCCTGTATAGTCATGTATTTATGTATTGAGCACCATCACTACTCTCTATATAAGGACATCTCCATTTCTTCCACAAAGATGGAGGAAGAGTCAAAGAAGGCAGGGAGGCAAATGAAGAAGAAAAGAGAAAGAGAGAAAAACAAACAAAAAAACTTGATAGCTAGAAAGTGACAAAAGGAAAGATGGCATTAACCTAAAATAGAATCAAGAGTCAGGCAAGATCACCAATGCCAGGAATCCCATACACCTCCTCCATCCTCCCATATGCATTCAGCTTTGGTATACTGCCTCTGCCAAAGTAAAGGAAGCACAATACAATGTGCTAATTCTAGCTTCCAGTTTGCATTGACTGTATCTTCCCCCCAAACCTACCCTATCTTCCACACCCCACCATGCCAACATCCATTTGTTCTACCACATGCAAAAACATATTTGTATCTTTTATTACAATTGTTGAGCACCCTATGTTTCCTCACATTACATAGTCCTAGTCTTTATTGTTCATCTTTTGTTCTGGTGTCCCACATGGTCCCAGCCTTCCTCTTTCAACCATACCCACAGTCATCTCTGTTCAGTGTATTCAAAATGCCATATTACTATCTCCCAAAATTATGCTTCCTTTAATATTTCCTGTAGAGCAGGTATCTTGTTCACAAACTCTGTCATTGTCTGTTTGTCAGAGAATATTTTAAGCTTTCCCTCATATCTGAAGGATACTTTTGCTGGATATAGGATTCTTGGTTGGTGGTTTTTCTCTTTCAGTATCTTAAATATATCATCCCACTTCCTTCTTGCCTCCATGTTTTCTATGGAGAAATCTGCACATAGTCTTATCAAGCTTCCTTTGTAAATGATAGATCCCTTTTCTCTTGCTGCTTTCAGGGTTCTCTCTTTATCTTTGACATTTGATAACCTGAATATTAAGTGTCTTGGTGTAGGCCTATTCAGATCTATTCTGTTTGGTGTACACTGTGCTTCTTGGATCCATAATTCTATGTCTTTCATAAGAGATGGAAAATTTTCATTGAATATTTCCTCTATTATTGTTTCTTCCCCTTTTCTCTTCTCTTCTCCTTCTGGGACACAAATGACACATAAATAATTGCTTTTCTTTTTGTCTTTAAGTTCCCAGAGATATTGCTCATATTTTTCCATTCTTTCCTCTATCTGTTCTTTTGTGTGCAGACTTTCAGGTGCCTTGTTCTCCAGTTCCTGAGTGTCTTCTTCTGCCTCTTGAGATCTGCTGTTGTATGTTTCCATTGTGTCTTTCATCTCTTGTGTTGTGCCTTTAATTTCCATAGATTCTGCCGGCTGTTTTTTTGAACTTCCAATTTCTACCTTATGTTTGTCCTATGTTTCCATTAATTGGTTCAGTTCTTTCACCATATCTTCCCTAAAAGTTTTGAATTTACTTATTATTAGTTGTTTCAATTCCTGTATCTCAGTTGAAGTGTAAATTTGTTCCTTTGGCTGGGCCATAACTTCATTTTTCTTAGTATAGGTTGTAGTTTTCTGTTGTCTAGTCATGGTTTCCTTGGTTACCCGAATCAGGTTTTTCCAGAGCAGAACAGTGTCAGGCCCCAGAAGGAAGAAGATATTCAGTATCTGGTTTCCCTGAGGATGTGCCATAGAAAATTGGTACACATTGTGATGCCTCAGGTCACTGCTTTTCTGCCCAGCAGGTTGTGCCTGTTAGCCTGTAATTCTTGACTGATGTAAAGAGGTGTGGCTGCTTTCCCCCAGGCTCTGGGGTCTTGTACTGAATGGAAGGCAGGTAGTAGAGCTGGGCCCCACCACTTTCCTCTTAGAGAAGGTAGAACCCCTAGGGGGAGGTCATTAGCATTTCAATGGTCTCTCTCTGCCTGTGCTATCTCCACCCTTGTCTGGGTCAGAATACTGAGAACTGAAAATGGCTGTGGCTATCTCCACTGAGCAAAGAAAGGAACAGAAATTCCCATTCAGAGCTAGTCCGTGGTGATCCTCTGGCTCTCCATGGTCAGCCATCACCCAAAGCCTCTGTCTCCTTGTTTGGGATTCATAGCTCATAGTGAGCAACTCACACTCAATAATTAGAACCCCATTTGGAGTTCAGCTGAGCTATATTCACTTGCTGGGACAGAGCTTCTCTCTGGCACCATGAGGCTTTGCAGCTCAGGCTGTGTGGGGAGGGATCTCCTGACTTGGATCCACAGTTTTTACTTACAGATTTTATGCTGTGATCTCAGGAATTCCTCCCAATTCAGGTTGGTGTATGATGAGTGGATGGTCACGTTTGTCCCTCTGCAGCTATTCTGGATTGTTTACTAGTTGTTTCTGTTTTTTTTTTTTTTTTTAATTGTTCCAGGGGGACTACTAAAATTCTGCTCCTCTCTATACTGCCATCTTAGATCCTCACCCTCACTACTCTTTTTAACAAAGGAATGTTCACCTAAGTTCTTGTGCAGAGCCCTGTTCTATGGGTGCTGTGCCCCCAGGAATTCAGGGAGGGCCCTCAAAACACATCATTTGGTTAGGAAAAGAATTTCCCAAATCAATAGCTGTTTCCTTTTGATTAACAGTTCAGTACTCGTTATCCCTTTCCTCTCATATTATTTTACTATAAATTAAAATGAGAAAGCAGGTTCTGCCCTCCATATTTTGCTTGGGAATCTTCTATGATAAATATTCAGGTTCATTGCTAAGAATTTCAAATTTCAAACCAATACTAATAGATAATTGAATCAAGTTTTCTACTTCTTTAGAACTAGAATTGCCGTTCCTCTAGTTTCCAATAACCCATTCATTACATTCTAAGGCCTCCAAAATTTTTATTCTGTAAGATAGAAATTATTTCTACAGCTCTCTTCATATTTTCCTGAGCTCTCAGGAGAACCTTTAATATCCATATCTATACCAACAGTCTCTTCAATGAAATCTATGCTTTTTCTTTCCAGTGCCTTAATTTTCCTCCAGTCCCTACATATTCCTCATGCCCAAAGCTGCTTCCACATTTTTAGGTATCTGTAATAGCAACATCCCAATTCCCAGCATTAAAAATAGAGTCAGGTTGCCACAGCTGCTCTGTCAAATAACACACATTAGTTGCCTTAAAAAGCAGGAATTAGTTGTCTCACAGTTTTCAAGCCTAGGGAAGTCTGACACCAAAGTATGAGCAGGCTATACTTTCTTCAAAGTCTATAGCATTCTGGTGGTGGCTAATAATGCTTAGTGTTCCATAGCTTATATCTCTGTCCTGTCACATGGCAATCTGCCTCTTAGTTGTGGCTTCCTCTTCAACTGCTCAGCCATTCTTATCAATCTAGATTATTCACCAGTCATATGGATTAGGGCACACTCTGATTTAATTTGGCCTCACCTAATAAGATTTTTGTAGGACCTCTTCAAAATGAGTCCACACCTACAAGACTGGGTGTTATGACTTGAATATTTTTTCTTTGTAGGGGACACATTTCAATATACTACAGGTCATAAAACAAGTCTAAATAAACTTTAAAGTGTTGAAATCATACAAAGTATCTTTTCCAAACAAAATCAACTGAAGCTAGAAATGAGTAACAGAGGGAAGACTGGAAAATAAACAGTTATCTGGAAATAAAACAATACACATTAAATCAATAGTAAAAAAATAAATCACAAGAGAAATTAGGAAACATCTTGGGATGAATGAAAACATAAATACATTACCAAAACTTATCTAGGTTGTGAATGATCACATTAAAAGAGATGAAAGAGCTCAAATCAATAACCTAACCTAACTTTACACTACAGAAGTTAGAAAAAGAACAAACTAAACCAAAAGTGGGCAGGAGGAATAAAACAAAATTTAAAGCAGAGAAAAATGAAATAGGGAATGAAAAACAATAGTGTATCAATGAAACCAAAGTAGGTTCTTTGGAAAGATTGGTAAAATTCATAAAATGTTTGCTAGACTGATAATGATTAAAGGTGTGCACATTACTAAAATCACAAATGAAGGGGAGATATTAAAGGAGTGTATGAGAATACTATGAATAGTGGCACACCAATAAGTTAGATAAACCAAAAGAAATGGACAAATTCTTAGACTTACACAAACAACCTAAATTGAATTGGGAAGAAATAGAAACCTCAGCAAACCAATAAGAGATCATATCAGCAATAAAATCCTCCCAACAAAGAAAAGCCCAATATCAGAGAACCTTCACTAACATTTAAATTAGAAGTAAGAACAGTCCTTCTCAAATGTGCCAAAAATGAGGTGGGTTAATCATTTCTAAACTAATTCTAAGAGACCAGCATCACCATAATATGTAAGCCAGATAATGATATAAAGGCAAAAAAAAATTTAGAGACCAATGTCCCTTATGAAAATAGATGCAAAAATCATCAACAAAATAGTAGCCAGCTGAATCCATCAGTGCATTGCACACCATGACCAAGTGGGATTTATCAAAGAAATACAAGAAAATCAAAGTGATATACCACATGGATGATGGTGACTGTAACACAATCATCATCTTATCTGTCACAGAACAGCTGTTTGACAAATTTGGCACCCTTTCTTTATAAAAGCTCAGAGAACTAGAAATACAAAGTAACTTCCTCAACATGATAAAGAGCATACATGAAAAACCCACAACTAACATCATACTCAATTGTGAAAGACAAAGATTTACCCTTAAGAACTAAAAACACAAGGATGCCTATGTTCCACACTGCTATTTAACATTGTGCTGGAAGGTATAGCCAGAGCAATTAGGTAAGAAAATGAAATCAAAACCATTTGAGTTATCTGAGTGGGGAAAGAAGAAATAAAAGTTTCCCTACTTGCAGATGACATATTCCATAAAAAGAAAATCCCTAACAACCTACAAAAAGCCTACTAGTGCTGAAAAATTAACTCAGTGCACTGGTAGGAGTACAAGATCAACACTCCAAACTCAGTTGTGATTCTGTACATTGGCAATGAAAAATTGAACTAGAAAAATATTAAACAATTTCACTGAAAATCCCCCTCCAAAATACCTAGAAATAAATTTAACCAAGTATTTTAAAGACTTATGCACAGTCAACTTTAAATTACTGCTGAAAGATACTAAAGAACATGTTAATCAATGGAAAGACATACCACATCCCTGGATGCAAGACTAAATATTTAAATACGTCAATACAACCCAAAGTAATTAGTAGATTCAACACAATTCCAGTGAAATTCCAGCAGCCTTCTTCACAGAAATGGAAAAGTCAATCATCACAGTCAACAGAAGGGCAATGAGCACTGAATAGCAACAACCATCTTGAAAAAGCACAAAGTTGGAGAGCTCACATCCCATGGTTTCAAACTCATTACAAAGCTACAGTAATTTTTAAATTTTGGTGCTATTTTAAGGACAGTCATATAGAAATATAAGGATTGATTTTAAAATTCAGAAAAAGAAATCACACATTTATACCAAATAGATTTTTGATTAGCATATCAAGCACAGTCTATTGACTTCAACAAATAGTGCTAAGGAGACTGCATATTGATGTGTAAAAAAATAAAATGGCACCCTAACTCTATATAAAAATATCTCAAAATAGATCAATGACTTAAATATGTGAGCTAAAACTATAAAATTCTTAGAAGAAAATCTAGGGGAATATCCTTAAAACCTTGTATTAGGCTATGAATTCTTAAATTTTATATGAAAAGCACAAGCAACAAAAGAAAAATAAATTGGACTTCAAATTTAAAACTTTTCAGCATTAAATGACATTTTCAAGAAAGTGAAAAGACAACAGAGGGAGGAAAATATTTGCAAACCATACATCTGATGAGGGCTTAATATTCAGTTTACATAAAGAACTCTTAAAAATCAGCAGCGAAAACACAAACAGTCCAATTAGAAATGGCAAAAGCACTGGAAAAAACATTTCTCCAAAGAAGATTTACAAATGACCAGTAAGCATGTTAAAAGAAGCTCAGCATCATTAGTAATCAGGGAAATGCAAATAAAAACCAAAATCAGATACCACTTTACAAGTAGAATGACTAGTATTTTATATGTTGGAAAGTAAGTGTTGGCAAGCATGTGGAAATAAGAACTCTTGTACGTTGTTGATGGGGATGTAAAATAGTACAATTGCTATGGAAAAATGCTTAGTGTTTCCTCAGAAAGTTAATACAGAATTAATATATGACCCAGAATTTCCACTTCTAGATATAGATCCAAAAGATTTGAAATCAGGGACTAAAACATGTAACTGTACAATAGCCACAGCTGCAATATTCACAATTGCCAAAAGCAGGAGGAAACCGAAGTATCCATCAACAGAGGAGTGGATAAACAAAATGTCACACAATACTAAAAACCTTAAAAAGAATGAAGTTCTAATGCATGCTACAACATGGATGAACCTCAAATATTTCTTGTTGAGTGAAATAAACCAGACACAAAAAGAAGATTATTTTATTTCACTTATATATTCAAATTCATAGAAGCAAAAAGTGGGTTACAGATTACAGGGGGCAGAGTTCAGGGAGAATGGGGTTAATTCCTAGTGAATACAGATTTTCTGTTTAGGGTGATAAAATAACTTTGTTAATGGTTAGTAGTGATGTTAACACAACATTGTGAATGTAATTAATACCACGGAAATTTTACTTCAAGTAGCTACATGGGAAATTTTTGAGTTCTATATAAACACAACAAAAGAAAAGAAACAGAAAAACACTCAAATGAAATGAACTGCATGGCTACTATATCTCAACAATCTAAAGATGAAAACCAGCTTTGAGAATGTAGAAACAAATTGTCTTCTCCTGAAAAGCCCAGCTCAGGGGATGGGCCTGATCCATGGAAGCCCAAATAGAACAGGTGGTTGCCATTCGGCCACGCCGCCCTTCACCCCATCACCCCAGCTCCGCAGCTTCCCCAGGGCCTGGGGTCTGCAGTGTGTGTGTCCGAAAGGGGCGGAGGCTACCGAAGCAGATAAGGGGTGGGGGGTGGCACGGGGGAGTCACAAGGGGTGGGGGCAAAGAGGAGCGGCCCTAGCCTGAATGAGGACCAGCCAGTGTCAGGACCTGGGGCCCTTGAGAGTCGCACCAGATCCTGAGCCCTCTCAGCTTCCCAAGTAACTTCAGCCTCCCCCTGTTGCAAGGGTACCGTTGGCTGCCCGCTGTTACCCGGTCTCCAAGCCGTCTGTGTCGCCCTAGTTCCCCGGGTCACCCCGGCTTGCCGCCCCAGCACCCCCACATCTCGCATCCTCCCCCAGTTGCTAGGTAGCCAGGCCTGGCTATTCTGGCACTAGTGACTGCCCTGTCTCCCCAAGTGCCCCTCCCCCGGCCTCTACTCTCCCCCTGCCCAGCAAGGCCCGGGCAGCGGGGAGGGTGGCCTGGGGAATGCCAGCTGAGAACCCGGAACCCGCGGTACCCGGGCCTGCGCTCACCGGTGCGGGACTCCCCTGCTACCTGCTCTTGGTGGCCCGAACTACCCGCGGATCCCCAGAGGCACGACCTACCCGCCCCGCGCCGGGATCGACCGCCAGAGACGCCAAATCCATCAAATACTCTTACAGTAACAGTGAGGCCAGCTCTTGACCAAACAACTGGACACTACTACCTGGCCAAGCTGACACATGCAACAAACATCATAATAGTCCAATTGCTGAAAAATGATGATGAAAGAAAATAAAAAGTGGTCAAATACAAACACACACTCCTGACAGGGGAACAATGACAGAAAACACACTAGTGTCTCTTTAAAAATAGCATAAGCCACTGACAATGGAAAGACGTCTTTAAAATGCAGAAAGGACAACACCACAAAACTCAATTCAACCCAAACCATAATGAAACAAAAAATAAATGAAAAGAATACTGTGAAGCCTACATTGAATATTAAGTGAAACCTCATTCACAAATGCAGGTGAAATAAAGATTTTCATATATAGGAAAGAGAACAGATCTTTATTAAAAGAAATTCACATAAAGTTCTTTAGGTAGGAGAATGAGCCTGGATGGAAATATCAATTATCCAAAAGAAATACAGAGCTTGACTAATATTTAGTCCTTTTCCTCATTTATTATTTGGCTGATTACATCAAATATAAAATTTTTATTGGGTGCACAACAAACGTAGAAATAATTTGTATGTCAATAATGACACAATAGACTGAAAGAGGGAAACAAGTATATTATTCCATTCTTTTTGTATTAAAACAAAGGATAATATTTATTCAAGTTCATACTCAGTAGAGCAACAATGAAAACAAAATACAAGACAAAGGTACTAGAAGTTATATATATACCTCCAATAGAAAAGTAGAAATGGAATACTAAAACAACACCAAGTTACTGGGAAAGAATAAAATAGGGAAAAAAAGTTGGGACAAAAAATAAAATGCTAGATGGTAGATTTTGAAAGCAATTATATGAATACTTTAAATGTAAGTGAACTAAAGTTTTGTACATAAAAGTAAAAATTTTCAGATTGGATTAAAAAAGCATTTTGTAAAAAACAAGACCCAAGTATGTAATAATTATAACAGATATACATTAAATATGAAGGCACAGATAGAGTAAAAGTAAAAGGCTGGGCAATTGCAAATTGATCAAGCATGAAAACTGGCACATCTATGATAATAACAGACCAAGCTGACCTCATAGATAGGAGCATGACTAGACATAATGGGTGACACTTTGTAACTGTAAGAGAGGCAGTTCACTGGGCAGCTATTGCAATTTAAAACATACAGAGCTTCAAAATATAGAAAGAAAAGGATGACAGTACTAAGGGGAAAAATAGACAAATGTACCAGATAGTTAGAGAACTTAATACCGTGCTATCAACAATTGATAGACAAATAGACAAAAATAAAATCAGGAAATATAAGGAAGATTTCAACAACCTTGTCACTAGTTAACTGTTCTAGTTTATATTTATAGGACACTAAATAGCTGCTAAATACATTCTTTAGAAGCATGTATAGGAAATTTACTAAAGTAGATTATATACTATGCCATTAAAAAGGTTCAAAGGATTGAAATCAGACAGAGTACATTTTCTGAGCATGACACAATTGAATTAGAGATCAATGTCTGCAAAACACAGAAAATACTTAGATATTTAGAAATTAAACCATCCACTTGTGTTACCAGCTCACTGGAAACAACAGAGCTCCTACCTGAGCAGATCATCCAGTTTCTGGGCTCCAGAAAGAGGGAAATCACAAGATGGGACAAACACTGTTCCAATCGGGATGCTGCTTTGATGGGGAATGCCAAGCCATGTAGCTTACACAGAAGAATCTCATTGCAGGAGAACTGGAAAAAGGGAGGTAGGTCTTGGCCTTTTATTGTTTTGTGGGGGGTGATCTTACACAATTGGTGTTTTAGGATTGGCTGAATTTTATACAAATAAAGTACTGTGCTTTGATCCAATGGGGTAACAGCTAAGAATGACTTGTGATTGGTTCAAATGATGGCCATTTTGATTCATGAACAGATATGTAAATTAGGGCTTGCATTCTGGGCTATCTTGATTGGTTCATCAAGGGTGGCTCAGGATTGGCTGATTTGGAATGCTAGTGCCCTGCCCCATTTTCTGCCAACCCTAGGTTCACTCTTATAAGCTTCCTCACTAGAAAAATGATTGAAAATAAAAACCAACATATCAAATTCTCTGGGGTGTACTTAGAGCTTTGATTAGAAGAAAATGTATGGCTTTTAGTGTTTATTAGAGGAAAGAAGTAAAGTTGATATCAGGGTATCTCATCCCTGAGAAACTAGAGAAAGCAGAGAAATTTAAAACCAAACCAATAAAAGAAGGGAAATAATAAATATGAGTGGGCATCACTGACATAGAAAGGAGACAAAGGAATTGTCAAAACAAAAAGCTGGTTCTTTGAGAATATCAATGAAATTGATAAATCACTAGCTAAACTGATTAAGAAAAAGAGAAAGAAAACACAATAACCTTTATCATGAATTAAAGAAGGGAATATCACTAGAGACCTATGGGAACTAAAAGAAAATGAAAGGAATATTATGAACAAATGTATGTCAATAAATGGAATTACTTGGACAAAATGAGCACATTCCTTGAAAGACAAATATTTAAAAACTGACATTAAAATGAACCAGATAATCTAAATTGCACTAAAGGAAGTTAAATTTGCAATAAATAATCTTCTCATTGGTAAATTCAAGAGCCAAATGATTTCTCTGGTTAAATCCATAAAATATTTAAATGAGAAATGATACATATATTATACAAACACTTTAAGAAAATATAGAAGGGAATATTCCCATCTCATTTTATGAGACAGCATAACTCTGATACCAAATCCCAGCAGGACATTGAGGAATAAGGGAAATTTTGGAGTTGATGAAACTTTCCATATCTCAATTTTAGGGGTGGTGTCATTACTGTATGCATTTGTCAAATCTCAGAATATACACTCAATAGGGTGATTTGAGTGAGTTTGTATGCAAATTAAACCTCAATTTAAAAGAATAATGCTATGTTGAGAGAAATTAGCCAAGAACAAAAGGACAAACACTGTATGGTCTCCCTAATATGAACTAACATTAATGAGCAAACTTTGAGAGTTAAAGCTGAGAACACAGGATAGAGAAAGAGGGAACAGATCAGGCATTTGATGCTGATAGAGTATAAAATCTTCAACAGGACTGAGTGTATAGATCCAGAAATGGATAGCACAATACTGTGTAATGGCAGCACATTATTGTAAGTTCACTGAACAAAGATGACTGTGAGTAAAGTTGAAAGAGGAAGTCTAGGACATGGATGACACCAGAAGAAAAGATAGAAGATAAAGACTGGGATGTATAACTTGGTGAAATCTAGAGTGGTCAGTGACAGTGATTAAGTGCACAAATATAAAAATACTTTTATATGTGGAGAACAAATGAATGTAAACTTTGCAAGGTGTTGAGAATGGGATGGTGTTGGAGAAAAACACAATCAAGGAAAAGAAGTAGAGTGTACAGTTAACAGTAATATTTTAATATGCTTCCATTAATTGAAGTAAAGGAAATATACTAAAGCTATATGTCTATAAGGAGAGGTATGGGATTCTTGGTGGTGGTAGTGTCCAACTTTTTATTGCATTTTATTGCATTTTTATATTTTCTTTTATCCTTTTTATTATTCTTTTTTAACTTTTTGGAGTAATGAATGTGTTCAACTGCTGATTGTGGTGATGAATGCACAATATGATGTACAATTGATTGTACACCATGTATGATTGTATGATATGTGAATATATCTCTATAAAATTGCAGGGGAAAATAAGAAGAGGGATTCAAGTGCTGAAGAAAATGTGGAAAGAGGGATGTTCGTATCCACTTTTGGTGGGGAAGTAGTATGGTATAGCCCATCTGGAGGGCAGTGTGGTGGTTCAACAGGAAGCCAAGTATGGGTTTGCCATAAAATCCTGCAACCTCATTATTGGGCATATACTTGAAAGAACTGAGAGCAGGGATACAAATGGGCATTTGCCTACTGGTGTTTATATGGGCAGTACTCACATTTGCAATGGATGGAAATGGCCTAAGGGTACATCAACTGATGAATAGAATGGTGAACACTGGTATATGCATACCATAGAATACTGAGTGGCTTCAAGAAGGAATGAAGTCGTGAAGCATGCAACTAACTGAATAGATCTTGAGAAAACATTTTGAGTGAAATAAGCCAGAAGAAAAAGTACAAAACTGACCACATATGGGCCTTGGAGCCCTGGAGCTGGCTGTAGGAAGACTCCAGGGAAAACCTACAAATTATCAGGTTCTTGTATGTTATTTGGGTAGTGATCAAGATTTCCAGATAAATCTGGTGGTGTTGGCATCATTAGCCCCGTGATTCCTTACAAATTTTTATAGAGAAGGAGCAAGACTACAACACCCATGCCTATGTGGTCCTGCAGCCTGTAAATGTGCACTTACAAAACCTCAGAGCAGCTCCTGGGAGTTCATTGACCTGGTTCCTGGTTCCTGAGGACAGTTGATAATTGCTAGTAAATATTTGTTGGAAGAACAGTGTTTATGATGCTTGCTTGTAACTTCTCACTATCTTTTATGATTTGTCCACTTCCCTGTTCATCTGGAGTAACATGTACTCTTTTCTCATGTAGTCTGAGAATTCTACAGGTAAATTAACTACACATGGTGTATTAGAATACCATAAAATTTGAAAGTTTTGTTAATGCAGCAGTGAGAGAAAATGGTTTGGGTGCTATAGAAGCATATTTAAAGATAAGGAAACTTTAGAATAATATACAGAAGTTGTATGATATTTTGTTAAAAGTTGATCTTCAGGAAAATGTTGTGGAATTTATGTCTTTTGGTGCATCCCTTTTTGATTTATTCCTGCCCAGACTTCACAGGGGATTAGGTGGAGGGCAGAAATCCTTTACCATAAAAGGAGGATGTTTATCTCATGGCTTGATCTTGTTGTTTTGCATGAATGGGAGTGAACAAGTTGTCTTTCCTCCCATCCAAGGCCACCTCCTCTTCAGTTGTTGTCCACCCACAGGGAAACTAAGGAATGTACCCTGGATAAGAAATTGCAGTAAAACAAGTCCATCTGCTTGTCACAGAATCATAGAGGTGGAAGAGGAAACTTTCAATCATAGGACCCTATAGTTTTTTATGCCAATGGAAATCCCAGTACATAGAAGGCCCTCAAACAATGTTGCATTGAAATATTAAACTCAATTCCCTTATTTTGCTTATGAGAAAACTGAGGTCTGGTGGCAATCAGGGACCAGTTTAGCATCATAGTGACAAAGCTGAGATGTGGGCCCAGAACATTTGACTCTCATCCTTGCACTGTCTTATTCAGGATCAATGTCTATCTCAAGAAAAGACAGTCCTTACTGGAAATACAATGTTGATAATATTTGTATTATACAATTGCAAATTGAGGGACTCTTCTAGTATCCTTTTTCACCTGCCTTCAAAATACTGCTCTTCAGCAAAATATACCTCTTTAACAAAATATACCTGCTATGGAACCATAAACTTCAAAGTTGACTTGGTTGTCAGGGTGAGAACTAGGAAAAAGGTGAAAGTGCCCAGTGGAGCATGACATGACCTTGACACAAATTTTCCATTGAAGGAAGCTTCATAGACTTTATTATTTATAACTGAAAAGTTCTCTAATCACCAAAATTTATTACATGTTTTGGGATACTGAAACAGATAAATAGCAATGAGTTTTCCTTTGGAACTTACTATTATAGGAAGAAAATACTTGTGCAATAAAATCAAAGAAATCAAACTTAAAAGTTGCAAATTTTGTACTGCAGTTGATCCTTTTAAACTAAGAATATTTTCTGAGGTTCAGTTTCTGGAAAGTTTTAGACACACCTCTCTGGAGTTTTTCCTATTTCTTTCTGTTCCACTTTGGAGGATCTGAACATTTTCCATTGGGGTGGATTTGTCTGATACAGTGCCTGGAAGTGTTTTCAAATCTCCATTGGGATTACAATTTTCCCTTCTCCTCGTTCTCCCTGTAACCTCTCCTTTTATCCAAGGCATCTTTTCTAATATTTTCCAATTTCTCTTGGTTTACAGTACTAGATTTAAAAGCTGCCTTCTACTCTACAACTATGAGTTCAGATTCTCAAGGACAATTTTCTTTCAAATGGTGTTAGAGGCAGATCTGTACCTGGAAGAAAACAAAGGCTCACCCAATTGTGGAGGAGAAAAATTTGATTTCATTATTGAAAGAGCAGGTACATGACCAAAAGAAAATGGAAAGGTCAGCACCCCAAAAAAGGAAAGCATCACAATATATTTCCTAAGCCTAACACACCCTCCTCTGTTTCCCCCTTGGCTGAGTACTCCAGAGATTACAGTTTATCTGAGAGAGCTGACTAACCTGATTTTGATTACACCTCAGATTTCTTCACATATTAGTGACCTTGGTTGTTACTGGCATTAACTCTAGGCTTACATCAGAAGCTCTTTCTTTCCCCCTAATCACAGAGTCAGTTAGTGCTAGTTGTATTTAGCTTCCATCTCCCCTATTCCATGTCACCTTTATGTGAAAGCTAAATTTAACCTTTTTCTTACAATGGGAAGACTTCAAAATGAGTCCAATGTATCAGTATTGTTGGACTGTGCTTCAGCAAGAATTTAAAAATATCCCCACTCTATTTGGAGAAGTACTAGCTGAAGATTGGAGGGAAGTCTAACTCCAGGAGGGAATCCTACTAAATATATGGATGTATCCAGATTGCCACTGACACCCAGGAAGATTCAGATCAAAATGGTGTCTTAACTCTGAACTTCCTGGCAGATTGAAGCTATAAAGTTTCCAAGAAAAAGGCCCAAATTTCATAATCACCATGAAATATTTAGGATTTCAACTGTCAAAGGGTCAAAGAAATTTACTGCCAGACAGAAGAGAAGCAATAGGCAGGGTGGCAGTACCAACCACTAAGAGGTAACTCTAGGGATTTCCAGGAATGGCTGGGTTTTGTTGAATCTGGATTCCAAACTTTGGAATTTTAAACAGATCTCTTATGACGCCCTTAAGGAAAGGACATTGAGTCACTAGACTGGACTGCTGAATGTTAAATGGTGTTCCATGCTATTAAAGAGGAACCCTGAACCACCCCAGCACTTGGCAGCCAAGACCTCAGGAAACCTTTCAATTAATTTGTATGTGGTCCTTGGGGTAATGCAAAACTTCAGTAGCACTGGAAGACCATTTGCATAATTTTCTAAATGATTAGATATAGTTACCATGGGTTGGCCAGTATTTTCCATGCCATGGCTTCCACCCATGACCTCTACAAGAAGCTGAAATATTTACTCTGGGAAAACTTACAACCGTGCATTCTCCCCAGTGTGTGATATTTCATCTTGAACAAAAAGCAGTATATTGGCTTACCTCTAATTGCCAATCATCCTCTGGTTCTGTACCCCTCATTGAGTTCCTTTAATGGGAGTGGGAGGTCCAATCTTTGGATATTTTTTGGCACAAAACAAGCAATTCCTAACCACATTTTGAATTGTTCCATGTATTTTGGGCCAACTATTACTTTTCATAGCCATTGATACATGGTGTGTCAACCATAATGAGTTCCTTGGTTTAAATGTGTAATGATTTCTTCTATAAAATATTCAGGTATTAAAATAATACCTTGTTCATTACAAATCCATCTGTCCTTCATATCTTTGTAGGGTTTTTATGGGTCTCTGGAGTTGACATCAAAACCACATTCATCAACTTATTTTAGATCTATTGCTGAATATTGGGGCATAAAGAATTCAGATCTATGTTAGGTATTAGGACAGCTAGGATGTTACTGTTTGGCTCTTTTGTCTTAGTGGCCTGTTTAGCAATCTGATCAGGGAAAGTATCTCCTTTTGCTAAAGAGGTATCAGTTTTTGATGCCCAAGAAAATGAGCAAAACCTATTTCCAATGGAAACATAATGGCCTCTAGCACTGTTAAAATAAATTCTGGGTGTTTAATTGCTTGTTTTTCTTTCTTTTTTTCTTTTTTCTGATGTTAGTAGTCTCATATATTTCCAGATGACTCAATGTCCATGGATTATGGAGAAAAGCATACTTAGAGTCAGTGTCAATGATGATCCTCTTTCCATCTCCTAGATATAAGGCTCTAGTAAAGGCTATACTTCCTGCAGTTAGGTGGATTTTGGTACCTAGATTGGGGTGCTGCTGCTGCTTGAGTTTGCAAATACCAAACATGTTGGAACAGCTTTTCAATTTGATAAGGGGAAGATTCTGGAAGAATTTTTGAGGAGTTTGATAGAAAATGCCTAAATTGCTTTGAAAGGACTGTTTGTGGAAATATGGACTCTAAAGATATTTCTGATGAGGACTTGAGCAGAAATGATGAATGTGTCATTGCCAACTGGAAGAAAGGTGATCCTTGTTTCAAAGTGACAGAGAATATGGCAAAATTGAGTACTGGTGTTGGATGGAAGGCAGAAATTGAAAGCAACAAACTGGAAGACTTAGCTGAGGAGAGCTCAAGACTATGTGTGGAGGATGCAGCCTGGCTTCTCCTTGCAGCTTATAGTAAAATGTGACAGGACAGAAATCAGCTGGGAATTGAACAATTGGATAGCAAGAAACCAGAAATTGATAGTATAGAAAATTCTGGGCTTCCAGAAAGTGAGACCCCAGAGACTACAGTCCCATGTGAGGATTTAATCAAACACTGATCCCAACTGCCATTTCAGGGCATGTCAGGATTGGAGATGGAGTCATCCAGAAAGGATTTGTGGAAAGTCCTATTGTCAGATGGTTTTGACCCTTTTATGCTTAATGCCAAGCCAATGGAGTTTTTGAGAGATCTGTATAAACAGAACCATTGCCAGGCTGGACTGGAGGGGTTGGAGAAGGAACAAATTGAAGGGAAAATTTCTTCAAAGACAGAGCCATGGAGATTAAGGTCTGGAGACAAGAGGTCTCACGCAGGGAGTACAGAGCAGCCCACACATGTGGAAAGGGTGAGTTTGCCCTAGAGGCAGAGGGTGGGCCTACGGCCTAGAAGCTCGGGAAGAGTGCTGCTACCCCAGACCTCAGAGGGTGGAGCGCATTACTTGGAGATAGGGGGAGCTTGGCCAGCACCCCATTGTTCTGATGGGGTTGAGTGTGTGCCCCAGAGATGGAAGAGAGTCTGGGTGCTCCCCTGATGTTTGAGGTGGGTGGAGCAAAGAAGGTGGTCTCCTCAATGTGTGGAAATTTTGGAGCACTCATTCCAGAGTTTGGAGAGAAAAGATCTCCCATGAAGGCCCTTGGAAAGTGTTGGATTCCTGCTCTCTCAAGACCCAAGGATAAAATGTCATTCTAAAAATGACTCTCAGATATTGAAATTTAATGATGTATGTCCTGCAGGTTTTAGGAAATACTTTGGTCCAATGAACCCTGTTTTCTTTTCAATTTCTCCCCATGGTGATGGGAATGCTTATCCTATGACTATTCTTCCTTTGAATATTGAAAGCAGGTAACTTGTTCCAAGTTTCACAGGCCTACAACTAAAGAGGAATTTTGCTTTAGGACAAGACCAAACATGTGACTGATTTTGATGGGATCTTATACTTTTAACTATTGTTACTGAAATGATTTAAGCTTTTGTGATCTTGTGATGGGATGAATGTAGTTTTTATATGGAAAGATCATGTCATTTTGGTGTCCAGCAGGTGGAATGTGCCAGTTTGGATGTATTATGTTCCCCAAAATGACATCTTATTTAATGCAATCTTGTGGTGACAGACATATTAGGGCTGAATAGCTTGGAATTTTTGATTTATGTTGATTCCATGGAGATGTGACTCACCAAACGGTGGATAAAACATTTGATTAGATTATTTCCATTCAGTGTAGGCCTTAATTAAATCACTGGAGTCTTATAAGAGCACACAGACAGAAGGAGCTCAGTGCTACAGCCAGGAGAGATATTTTGGAGATGGCCATTAAAAACAGACTTTTGCTGATACTTTGCTCTGGAGAAGCCAAGAGAGTACAAAATACCCAAAAAGCAACATTTTGAAAAACATGGAGGGGCTGAGAGGGAGCTGGAACACAACCCATGATCAGCAGATGCCAGCCATGGGCCTTCCCAGCTAGCAGAATTTTTCCAGATGCCATTGGCATTCACCAAGTATACCTTGGTGAAGGTATACTTGTGGTGGTTAATTTGGACATTTTCATGGCCTTCAGATTGTAAATTTGTAAGCAAATAAGTCCCCTTTATGAAAGCCTATCCATTTCTGTTATTTTGCATAATGGCAGCATTAGCAAACAAGAACAGGTGGTCATACCTGGAGGAAGTGTATTTGCCTCTAGGATTCTATGAAGGATTAGTACAGCATACCCAACTCTTCAGAGTCCCTGGCCTATGAAGCTGTTTCTCTCTGTGAACATTTTGAGATTTAATTCCTTTATGGGTTGGACTGTGAACTGGTTGGCTGGAATAGATTTCTTCAATTATCTGTACACAGTTATGAACAGGTTACTCCTGTGTATTGAGGCATACAGTGGCAGGGTTCAAGTAAGAGTTTGCTTTTTTTAATGCAATTTAAATGAGACATACAAAACACATAATCCTTCAAAAATATACAATCATTGGCACACAGTATCATCACATGGTTGTGCATTCATAAGCACAATTTTCAAGCATTTTCATTACTACAAAATAAAGAAAAATATATAAAAACTAAAGAAAGAAAAAACCCATCCCATACCCCATAATCTCCTTTTATTTATATATTTTCTCATTATTTTATTACTTATCTGCCCATAAGCTGGTAAGAGGTAGTGGCAGCCACCAGGTTTTCACTGTCACACAGTCACTTGATGAAAGCTATATAGTTATACAATTGTCATCAAGAATCAAATCTACTGAATTATTATTCACAGGATTCAGTGATATCATTCTATCCTTTCTAACACACTAGAAACTATAAAGGAATATCTACATAATGCATGAGAAAAACCTCCAGATTGACCTCTCAGCTCTATTTGAGATAGGCTTCCTCTAGGGGTTTGTCTGTGAGGTTCAGTTACCAGGAATTGATTTCTTCAATTATCTGTATACCGTCATGAATGGGTTCCTCCTGTGCATTGGGTTATAGGATGGCAGAGTTCAAGGAAGAGACTGCTCTTAATTTTACACTTGGATTATCTAATAATATAGATTGTTATTTGCCCAAATTCCAAGGAAGTTATAAATACATATTAATGTTTCTAAACATTTTCTCAGAATGGGTAGAAGTCTTTTCCTGCAGGACAAAGAAAGCCTCCAAAGTAACAAAGTCTTTACAGAAAGAGTTTTTTCCTCCATTTGGGCTGCCTTATCCTATGCAGAGTGATAATGGGAGAGCTTTCAAAGCTAAGGAAACCCAAGAAGTTTCTGGAGCCCTAGGATTACAATGGAAGTTTCATGCCTCCTGGAGGCCATAATCTATTGGAAATATAGAAAAGGTGAACCAAGCCTCAAAGAAAGCCTTGGTGAAGATTTGCCAAGAAACTAACCTACCTTGGAACAAAGCAATGCCAATTGTACTGCTTATGATAAGAATGGTTTCTAGAAGCAGGCTCCAATTGAGTTCATATCAAATGCTACATGGGACAATTTTCTTAAGACTAAAATTTACTATGATTCAGCAAACAGTCATGTTGTTAAGGAATTAGATACTAGAAAATGTGCACAATCCTCAGATGCTACTTTATTTGCTATTAATCAATATGCTTGGAGCCACCTTAAGTTTCCCACAGATATACTTCTTCACTGTGTAAGTCCAGAAGACTGGGTACTTCTTAAAACTTGAATAAAATGACAAAATAAAACCTGGAAAAACTTGAAAAAATCAATGTTCACCAAAAGTGGCAGCAGAAGAATGGGCCTTATGGGATTTTACTTATCACCTATTCTTTTGTTAAGCTTCAGGAAATAAAATCATGAGTCCTTCCCTCTTGAGTTAAAGTTAATTCCACAAGATCAGGAAAATATCCCCAGGCCAAGCTATTGGGACTCAAATGATAATAGACTTCATAGACAGCACATTGTCTGTCTTCAGCAAAAGCCTAACAGTGGATCGACAAACTCCAAAAATAATGATTTTTCTACCTTTCAATATTCCTGAAAACTCATGTCCAATCTCAAACTGCTTTTTTAGAGGAACCAAGACCCAAAAGCTAAGTTTTAAATTACTGTAACTGTACTCCCTCTCCTTTTGCTCTCCATTGTCCTCATATATAATTATATCAGCCCTACCATAATCTATGGGCCCCTGATGGTAATGTTTTCCTTCAGTGGGCACACTCCTATACCATCTTTATGAATCAATCTAATTGCTGAATATGTGATCAGCTCCCACTTTCCAGTGCTTCTGGCCTTTGCTGGTGGATCTTGACCCTCTAGGGAAAAGACTGAATAGCCCTAAGAAACTTAAAGAGGACCAAAAACAATCAGTGGTCCTTAACTATATAGACATAACTAATGCTGACCCAAGTAATTGGCCTATTGATATTAATGCACCTGGATATATGGTCAGTTTTTCCATAAGGCATGACTGTTGGCATGGCTACACAATGGGCAAAACAATTACCCAAGGATAAAAACATAACTGATAGGGAAAAGGAAGGGCACATAGAACTCTGGGAGGACATGATAGAGTTGACCCCTGGGTATGGCCCTGATTCAAAAGACCCCCCCCCTTTGTTACGTTCAATGAAAACATTCCAAGCAGCAGGATCCTTTTAGTAGCAGAAAAATGGTCTGGCTGATCCCTGAACAATGTCACCACACTATTATATTACAAGAATGTGACTGGTTTGGGGATGATTTGTCAAGACATCCTGGCATTTATTGGAAAGCTCCAAATGGAACCCAATGGACCTGGAGCAACAATGTATGGCCCTGGTGGCCCCTATACTGGCTAGGATGATACACATTAGGCCTGTCATGAACCCAAAGGACTACTCATAAACTTCTGCCTCCTTCTGCTAATTAACACTTATTAAAAGCTAGATGGGCACTGTCAGTGTTCCACTCACATGATCATCTTGCAGCCATATTTGTTCCATCAATAGATTTTGAAGATGTCACCAATCACATTGAAACTCTTAATAGATTTACTCTACAAGCCCTAAACAACAGTCTCTATAGTGTTTCCCTGCTATACCCAGAGGTCACCATCATGTGTAAAGCTGTCCTCCAAAACCAAATGACCCTAGCCATCATATCAGCCTCCCAAAGCAGCACATGTGCTATGATCAAAACTGAATGCTGTACTGTTATGCCTGATGAATCTCTTAATGTTACAACATTACTCCAAAGAAAAATCAGATCAATGCCATAGAAGCAAGTTCTCCTCATTTGATTTGTTTAGTTGGCTTCCCTCTGGGATCTGGTCTTGGTTTTGAACCATATTACAGACAGGACCATTCATCCTTACTGTAATTATTGGTGTTCTCCTATTTAAGCTTTGCTTTAATGACTTATCACAACTCTGACATATCAAGATGACCAATAAGATAATGATGATGACTCAGCTGAGTCATGGGAGCATTGAATACCTTCATCTGCAAGTAAAACAATTACATTCCTCTGCACCATAATATCTATATCCCTCCACAGCCTGAGGCAACCAGAATGGCCGTCACTCCAAATCCCTCAAAACTGAGGAATGAATAAAGATAAGGGGGTACTAAAGCCATTGGGAACAGAATTTATTAACCCATACCAGTTGTAAATAGATCCTTCCATGACATTTTGGCCTCCTTGTAATCTGAGCTGCTTATGGTCAGACTTCCCCAGCAGCAACTAGCTCTAGTTTTCCTTGGGAATCCCTGAGACCACACTTGACATTCTCTACTAATGCAACTGGAAGTAACACCATAACGTGTCTTATTAAATTTTCACTGACTTGTCATGCTAAAGGTGTCATTTTCTGCTCATGTGATGTATGACTTCATATGCAGAGCTTCTGTTCATGCCCCATATACTTATGTGTTTTCATGTAACTCTTGCACTTTTAAATTCCCTAACTTCTCCTGGCATATTTCTATTAACAGCCAATCAGAATATGCCAACCTAAATCCCATCACTATACCCATTTCTGTTTCATTCCATCCTATAAATCTCCCTTAGTTCTTAGATCAAGAAATTAGATTTGAGCTTTGCTCCTGTCCCCTTGCTGGGTGAACTCACAATAAAAGACTTATCTTTCCACCAAATCCCAAAGTTTTGGTATTGGTTTCTGTGCACATCAGACAATGAGCCCTTGCTTGGTAACACAGTCTGCCAGTACATTCCTGCCTTCAGGCAGCCTAGGAGAGCTACTATTTTCCTTCCACACAGTCCTTCCACTCCTCACCTGGAGATAAGCTTGGGCTGTCTGGTACTGGCTTTTATGAGCTACAAACTAAATGCTCAGGAGATTTGTTAGACAGTTGTTAAACACTTGGTAACTTGAAATTGGTTATGGGATAGTTACATGCACTATGGAAACCAGCAAATGCTATAAATCCAGGGGTTTTTCTGTTGTTCAAGAGAGCCCTTGACCTCAATGAACCTCCTCCCCAACAAGATCACAAAATAGGTTTTCTTGCCAGTTAATCACATTATCATGAGCTGAGACTACATCCATTCATGTAATAAGAACGGGTTGATGAAGAATCATAAATTTTACCAAATCAGACCTCAAAATAAAGCTGTGAGAATAAAACTAAGAGATTTTAAGGTAAGAAAAATTGGCAGGGCTCTAAAACAATTAAAAGAACAAAAGAGAGCCATTTCAGATAAGGTACACACTGAGATATAAAAGAAAAGTAAAAGAGGCATTTCTACAATGTCATACATAAACATGATTGAAAAAGAGCAAAAAGAAAAAGAAATAAGTAAAATCTTAAAAAATATGTAGAGAGTAACTGAAAGCTATGGAAGACAAACTCAAAACTGTAATAAATAAAATAAATATTACTAGTAAAGATACAAAGTGAATAAAATGACAATTTTATGATTTTGTTCAATAAAATTAATAATAGAAATGTAATTTTAGTGTTTTTGAATGCTTACTCTGTTTTCGTGTAACTCAAAGCATTTAGAGTGCACAGTTCAGTGGATTTTAGTACATTCACAAAGTTGTGCAGTCATCACCACTGTCTAATTCCAGAACATTTTCACTCCCCACAAAATAATCATGTACCAATTAAGGAGTTACTTCTCATTTCCCCCTCCTCATAGCCCCTGGCAACCATTAGTAATGCCTTCTGTCTCTATGCATCTGCCTACTCTGGACATCTCATGTGAATGGAATCATATAGTATATGGCCTTTTCTGTCTGCTTCTTTCACTTCCTTTGATGTTTTCAAGGTTATTCCATGTAGTAACATGGAGCAGTGCTCATTTCTTTTAATATTTGAATAGTGTTTGATTGCATGAATATACCTTATTTTCTTTATCCATTTATCAGTAAATGGACATTTGTGTTGTTTCTACCTGTTGGTGATTGTGAATAGTGCTGCTATAAATATTTGTGTGCAAGTTTTGTTTGGTGACCATTTTCATTTCTTATGGGTAAATACCTAGTAATGGAAATGCTAGTTCATATGATAATTGCTTGTTTAACTTTTTGAGGAAATGCTAACATATTTTCCACAGTGACTGCAACATTTTACATTCCCAACAGCAATGCATGAGAGTTATACTATCTCTGCATCTTCACTAACACTTGTTTTCTGATTTATTTTATTATAGGCATCCTGGTGAGCATGAAGTGGCATCTCTTTCTGGGTTTGATTTGCATTTTCCTAATGGCTAACACTTGGTATCAAGCATGTTTTCATGTGTTGTTACCCATTTGTATATCATCTTTGTATAAACATCTATTCTAGACCTTTATTCGTTTTTATTGTGAACTTTAACATATGCATGTAACAGCAATAATATTCAATTTATGATTTCACAAGTATTTAGAGATCAAATCTCAATGAATGTCATGGGTCACAGTTCCACAACTTCAGC
This sequence comes from Choloepus didactylus, assembly GCF_015220235.1. NCBI lineage: Eukaryota > Metazoa > Chordata > Mammalia > Pilosa > Megalonychidae > Choloepus > Choloepus didactylus. The sequence continues at coordinate 83,188,423 of NC_051322.1, forward strand.
CAATTCCATTATTGTAAATATGCATACAGAAAGTTGTCATCTCTTGCACTGTTCAACAAGCAGTCATATAGGTAATCTCAAAAATTTTTATGGGTTAAAAATTTCCACAATTTCAGTTCTTTCTTTATTATGGAATACAAAGTATGTAAAGAATGGTGAAGACTTTCCAGGCACAATTCAATGAGCAGCTATAGAGCAAATCCCAAGGGTTGCTATAGGCTACAGTTCCACCATGTCTTTTACCTATTTCCAGCCGTTCCAACCACCCTTATCCAAAAATATATGTATAATTATATAAAGTTTCAGTTTTCATAGACCTCTGTTCAATCTTATCTTGTTTGTTGCTACACCTTCCTCTCACTTAATCTTTCTGCATCTTCAGGGGTTTCTAGGCAGTACTTTATCCATTTGTAATGGGGTTGTGTGTTTCCTTGTTGTTGAGTTGTGTGTTGTTTATATATCCTGGATAGGAGACTCTTCTCAGATATTTTATGTGCAAATTTTTTCTTATAATCTATGGGTTGTTATCTCTTTCTTGATACAATCATTGATGCACAAAATTTATAGTTGTGATCACATGGAATTTATGTATTTTGTTGCTTGTGCTTTGGTGTCATATATAAGAGTTCATTGTAACATACAAAGTCCTGCATTTTTTAACATCCAATGTCCCTTTTTCCCCCATTATTTATTTATTTTTGCATTTATTTGTTAACTCATCTGCCTATACACTGGATAAAGGGAGTGTCAGTAACAAGGTTTTCAAGATTAAACAATCACACCATAAAAGATATATAGTTATACAATCATCATCAAGAATCAAGGCTACTGGATTACAGTTCAATAGTTTCAGGTATTTCCTTCCAGTTATTCTAATACCCTAACAACTAAAAAGGGATATCTATATAATGTATAAGATTAACCTCCATAATGACCTATCAAATCTGTTTAATAAATCTATTTTAATAAATCTATTTAATAAATCTATTTCTTAGTCCTTGAAACTTTATTTTGTTTCATTTCTCTTCCCCCTTTTTTCTCAATCCCACAATGTCAGAGCCAGGCTCATACCCAGAATTCATGTCCCACATTTCCAGGTATATTTACACCCCTGAGAGTCATGTCCCACATAGAGTGAGTTTACCTTCCCAGTTGGCTTAGAAGAGAAAAGCCACCTCTGAGCGACAGAAGTTCTCTGAAGGTGACTCTTAGGAACAATTATAAGTAGGCTTAGCTTCTGTTTTGCAGGAATATCTTTCATAAGGGCATGTCCCAAGATGGAGTGCTTGGCCTGTTAAATTTGTCATACTTAATGTTTGCAAGAATATCAGGAATTCTTCAGGTGGGGAAGTTTAATATTTCTACATTTTTCCCCAATTCTTCAAGGAGGTTTGCAAATACTATTTTATTCTCTTCCAAGGTCATGCATTTTTACACTTATATCTTTAATCTATTTTGAGTTAATTTTTTATGTGGCTTGGTGTAAGGATACAGTTTTCCTTTGCATTGGTTATCCAATTGTCCTGTTACACCATTGTTGTTAAAACTATCCTTTTTCAATTGAATGGCCTTAGCACCTTGTCCAAAGTAATTGATCATAGATAAACAAGTTTGTTTCTGGATCCAAAATTCTATTAACCTCTTTATCTATCTTCAAGTCAACACCACAGCCTTGCTTACTGCAGTTGTGTAGTAAAATTTGACTTTGCTAAGTTTGAGATCTGAAACTTCATTCTTTTTCTGTTGATTTGTCTGTTGGGAACAGCTGCAATTCCATGTGAACTTTGAAATCAGTTTATCCATTTCTGCCAAAAAAAGAGAGTTCAAATTGGGAACGTGATTCCTTGGGGATGTAATGATATTCTTAACAAAATTAAGTCTTGCAATTCATGATTATGGGATGTCTTTCCAGTTATTTACATCTTTAATTTCTCTTCCAAAAATATTTTATAGTTTTCCATGCATAATCTTGCGTCTCCTTTGTAAAATTTATCCTTGAGTACTTCAGCCATTTTGGAACTAATTAAATGGATTTTTTTTTCTCATTTTCTCTCTTAGATTTTTGTTACTAGTATAAGGAAATAAATTTCTTTTATATATTAATCTTGTATTCTGCAACTTTACTGAACTTTTTGTTACCTCGGGTATACCTGAGGATTTTAAATTACCATAGCATTTGTGTTTAGAAATAGTGTTTCCTTTTCCTTTGGTTTCTGTTTTTTTTTCTTTTCCTTGCCTAATTTCTATGGACAGAACTCCCATTGCATGTTGAATAGAGGTAGCATGATTAGGAATTCTTACTTGTTCCTAGTATTAGGGGAAAGCTTTCAGTCCTTCACTACTCAACATAAGGTTAGCTATGGATTTTCTAGTATAACCTTTATCATGTTAAGGAAGTCCTCCTTCCTCCAAGATATGTTATCCTGAAAGTATGGTTAAATTTGTTTCTAAAGATTTTCTTTGTCTATTGATATGATCATGTTATTTTTTCCTTTCATTCTATTAATTTGGGGTCTTATACTGATTTCCTTATGTGGACCAACTATGCAAAACTGGGATAAATTGCCCTTCATATTGTTTTATGTATTTCTTTTTATATTATGTTGAAAATATAAAGGATGTTTTGCAAAAATATTCTTAAGACATGTTGGTCTATAATTCTTTCTTGCAGTGTCTTTGTTACAGGGATAATAGTGTCTTCACAGAATACACTGGGAGGTGTTTCCTCCTCTACTATTTTTTGTAAATGTTTAAGAAGTATTAAATGTGTTTATTCTATTCAGGGTTTATTGACTTTCTAGCATGTTTAGATTTTCTTTCATCAAATTTGGAAGTTTTCTATAATTTCTTGAAATATTTTCCCTCACCTTTCTTCCTCTTAACCTTCTTGGATTCCCATTTATATATATATATATTGTTATGCTTGATATTGTTCCATAGATTCTTTAGCCTCTATTAACTTTTCTTCGTTCTTTCCTCTTTGTGATATTCAGATAGCATAACCTAAAGTGATCTACCCTTATATTTTATGATTCTTTTCTGCCTTCTCAAATCTGCTCTTGAATACCTCTAGTGAATTTTTCATTTCAGCTATTGTACTCTTTAACTCTAGAATTTCTGTTTTCTTTTAATGATTTTGATCTCTAATTGATAGTCTCCATTTTGTGAGACATCATTTTACTGCTTCTCTTTAGTTATTTGCAGATAGTTACTTTAGCTTTCATAGCATATTTTAAATTTTTGATTTAAACATTTTTTCTAGTAAATCCAGTGTCTAAGCTTCCTCAAGGATAGTTTATATTAATCCCTGCATTTCTTGTATACTGGGCATAATTTATTATCTCCTTATATTCATCAAATTTTTTGCTGACAACTGCACATTTTGAAAATTATAATTTGGCAATATTGAAAATCAGATTCTCTGTACATATTTTTTTTTTAATTTTTTGCTGCTTGCCTGATTGTTGTTGTTTGTTAACATCTCTTCTTTACTGATTTTTAAAAGTGTCTGAACTCTGTTGTGTATCAACACTGAAGTCCCTGTTCTGTTAGTTTAATGGTCAGCTTATGATTTGACACTTTTTTTTAATGCTAGGAATAAAAGAAAACAGAACTCCAAGATTTGTAGATGTCTCCTGTGTGTGTGTTGTGGCATGCCTTTCTCTGTTTACCTTGGAAGTTTGTAATTCTGCTTTATTCTTCACTTTCTCTTCATGAAGAGACTGAAAGTCTGCCAGAATTGAGAACATGTCCTTCTTAGGTCTTTTTTGATCAAATACCCAGTCATGGGTATATGTGACATCTTCCAGATTCCAGGAATAAATAAGAGTCTGTGAAAGCTGTTTTTACCACAAATATATGATTCCTCAGCTTTTCTTTCCAAGTTTTTAGTTTTTTTTTCAATAATTTGCTTCAACTCACCTGTCCTGGTTGTAGAGACTTATGGATTTTTCTTTAAATGTTTTCAACAAATGCCCACTGAGTAACTACCTCTGACTTGGGGGAGTTCTGAGTTACGTAAAATAAAGTCAAGGCCTTTGAATAGGCCTTTCATGGAGCATGATACAGGTCAAAACTAAAAACAACACATCTTTGATGAAAAGACATGTCCTTCTCCATCCAGTACTAGGAAGCAAAAATGGAGTTGTTGTTCAAGTCTGCCACCAAGTTGGGGAGTGGAGAATTGGGTCAAGGTAAAATGCCCCAAAGCTTTCTTTTCAAGACTCAGATGTTTTTTTGATTAAGCAGTTGCTTGATTGTTGCAAATGATTTATTCTGTTGGATAGACCCTGGTGTGTCTATGTACTACTTTCATGAAGTAATAGGTTTTTGAGTTTCCTACTCCATTTTTTGCTGACATCAATACAAATTTTATCTTGTCAAGCCAGTTTTACTAGCACTGTTACATCATACCTGGTGAGTCAATTAATGCCAATTCATATAACACACACATACACACATACACACACACACATGCATTTTGGTTTCCTCGCAAGCTTATATGGGGTATAATTAATCCAGAATTTCCTGAGATGCCCTTTGGTGACATTCAGACAAGCCCATGCATCTAGAGAGGCCTAAGGGTAGAAATAAATGTCTTCTGGTTAAGAAACTTCAGAGTTAGAGATATATTATGAAGACTGACAATTCTATCATGATTTCCAAAATACCAAAACATTATCATGTCTCACATGAAAACAAGTCAGGGTAGAGCTCAGACTAATGCTGCTGCCAGATAATACAGTTAGACTCTAGTAAACACTATATTATCTAAGCCCACCTTCTATGCTCTACTGTAAGGCATATAAAATCCCATGAATGTACACAGAAAGGAATACCAGGAGACCTAGGATTCTGATAGGCTGAATACCCACCAAAAAATTGTCTATGTTGTCTGAAAGAGGCTAATTACATCAGCAGACCATAAAATGCCATTATTTGATGTTTAAAGTTAATTTTCCCACATCCCAACTGTGTTATAACCAGCAGAGTAAAACATTTTGAGAGTAAAATGATTCACTAAAGAATATACCACTCTGTGTCTCATTCCTCTCTCTTTCCTAGAAGGAACATTTATTGTGAGTAATGTATATTCTTCCAAGCCAATTTTCTTACATACATGTATAAAATATAAAGTGTTTGTTTTATGTACATGCATTAGATAAGGAAATTCTGGCTGATGCAGCATGTTCCAGAATATAAAAAAAAATAAACACAATGGAAGGTCATTTCAGGCATAAATTCATAAAAAATCGGGTTCATTTCTGGAAGGGAACTCTCTTACATAGTGTAATGCAGATACACAAGCTCCTTCCATACCAATGCTAATGTATCTTCACTATGTGGCTTCCAATTTTGCAGGACCCTTCTGCATCTATGTGGCATAAGGGAAAGAAGCATGGAAGAGTGCATTGGGGAAATCCTTATGAGCAGGACTGGACTTGGTACAAATCAATTCCATTCATAACCTATAGGTAAGAAGTAAGTTATGTGGAAACATTTAACCATAATGGAGTATTTGAACTGAATGTCTGGAAAGAAGTGGGAGAATGAAGTGGACAGAAACTCAGTCTCTGCCACCTTCTTTAAATTTAGCTCCACACTATTATTCTGCCCAGATTGTTCTGAATCTCTTTTGTCTGTTACTTTAGATGTTTTCAGCTCTTTCTCCATTTTCAATTTATGTATAGTTCATATATATTTAGATCTATTTACTGTATCATGTATATATAACTTCTTAATTCTGTAAAGAATTTCTTTTTATAATAAATTCATATTCTTTTTATTAATTTTCATATTAAAATTTTGATAGGTTTCTCATATTTTTGGATTACAAAATATTGCAAAATCTATATCACTTTAATCTCTGAGTACACCTTAATATATTGAGTAAGATTTCCTTTGCTATATTGTTATATATGGAATTTTGTTGTTGGTTCAGGCTATGTACTCTTTCAATTTTATTACATTATGAAAAGTCACTTAATATTTTTACATTTTTCTATTGTTTATAAACAGAAATTTTTATAAAGCTTTACCATCAATATGTACTGTTCAAGACTTGAGAGTGAGAAAATCAAAGTTCCTGCATTATGGTGGAGGTAGACATAATAGAGAAATAACTAGATATATAATATGTCAACTGGTGATATGTCAATGGAATAAACAAATGAGCACTATAAGATAGTGAGTGATTGTTGCTATGTTACATATGAAATTGTCAGGGAAGTTCAACCTGTTGAGGGGATATTTAGACAGAGATATTAATAAAGAATAAGTGAGCCATATGTGTTTATCATGTAGCACTATGAGTAGGAAACTGTAGCCCCATCAGAGACTGTTTGCCAATCCCCCTTTTGCCAGGATAGAAGGTTATTAGTTTTCACAAGAGGAATGTGTGATGCATGCCGTTTCTGTGTTGGAGTAGTTCAGAAGGGGTTTTGCTATCCTTTAATTTTCCTCTATTATTTTGTCTCCTAGATAAATGTAGAGAGCTCACTAGAGATCTCCCATTAAGGAGAAAGAATCTAGGATCACAATACATTTCTTTGGAGGACAGCTAGAGAGAAGAACTATTAAACTAGCAGCATTCACAATCTTGCCTGGACCTCATGAAGTCTTATGGCTTTAAATGCCAACTTTATACTGATGCCTTTTAAATATGGAATTCCCAGACCAGACCACTTCTAATATCAAGATTCATGTATCAAACAGCTACCCAACATCTCTACTTGGATGTGTAATTGGCATCTCAATCTTGACATGGATACTGTCATCTCCCTTGGATCCCATTTCCATACATAAACTCTGATATTCCTACTAGGGTCCTTTTAAGAGGAATTTGGAACCAATTACAGAAGTCCATTGAAGAATTAATGTAATCGTTATCAGATTTCCAGCTGAATTCTATGTAGAAATTGAAAAGCTGAATCTAATAATCATATGGAACTTCAAAAGACCCAGAATAACCAAAACAATCCTTAAAAAAAAGAAGAAGGTAGAAAATACCAAACTTACTGCAAAGAAACAGTAACCAAGACACTCTGGTACTGACAAAAAGTTATATATAAAGATGGATGGAATAAAAACAGAGTCCAGAAATAAATATATCTCTAGTCAACAGATTTTTGACAAGGGTGCCAACCGGTCTCTTGGCCAAAATAAGACAACATGAACAAATGATTGAATATATCAAATATGTTCAAATACCATGAGTTTACAATGTCCCTTAAAAAATAAAATCCAATTCACCTCATTGTAGAATAATGCTAATGAATTAACTCATTGTTTTCAAAACTGGTAAATAATTTATTGTTTCCTGTATGAATTATATTAAAGAGTGGTGCAATAAACTAGATGAAAGAAGAGAAGTTTCTCATTATAAAAAAGAGTAAAGAAAAGGGGATGATATTTTTTTAAGTGAATAATAGAATTAGAGCATCACCATTTTGCAATTTCTAAGGGATCTGGAATTGATTTTTAACTGCCTAATGGGAAAACATATTACCATAAATGAAATAGTCTTACCAAATAAATTGTTCCTGAATCTGATCCAAATACAAACTGAAAAAAATACAGGGAAAGAGTGTCCCATGAGAAACACCACAGGAAAGCAATCAGCAAAATCCAGGCCTTTGGAAACATTTATGACAAATGACCCTTTTTATTTTTATTTTTAAGAGGGTAAAGTTTATCTTTAAAATCAAACAAATTTATACTAAATATATATGTATACATGAGAAGATACAGACAAGTGAAAGATTTAAAAATCACATAAGATAAGCAAAAAAAATTAAAATTAACTGGATACAATCATCTTAAGTCATATCATTCAGAAACAGCTGTTGTTTACATTTTTATATGTATGCTTCCAGTCCCTTTCAAAAGCCATAGATTTTTAATAAAGTAGGACACTAGTATTGGTAACTGTCTTTTATTTCTGCTAATAAAACAATAGGAATACTGCTCCTTGTCATTAATATTTTACATCACTGGAAATGACTGTATAATATTACATTTTATCAAATGATCCTTTTTAAAAAAATAATTGCAATGAAAGAAACAGAGACAGAGAGAGAGAGAGAGAGAGAGAGAGAGAGAGAGAGAGAGAGAGAGAGAGAAAGAGATGGAGCTGAAGGCAGTAGGTTTAAAGACATAGTCAACCCATTGCAATATGTGTACTTCATTTGATCCCAATTCAAATGAACTAACTGAAAATTTTTTTAAAAATGACATTTGAGACCCTTGAAATTGTGCACACTGACTAGGTATTCTGTGATAGTAAAGAAATTATTATTTTCTCAAAAATATGGACTTCCACAAAAATGTACCCACCATCCCTCCTCAGGTGAAAATTCAGGAGGTAAATCTTAATTATTTTCTTGCCCCAAATTTCATATCAATTCAGCAGAAAGTCCCATTTGCTCACTTTCAGAAATATTCTGAATCTGACTTCTTTTCATTTCACTGCTGCAACCCTAGTGTAAGCCACCCTTACCTCTTGACTTTGACTACTGCCCTAAACTCTTCATTGACCTCTCTGTCTCTACTTTTGACCCTCTGCAGTCCATCCTCCATGGAGTTGTCATGCTGATATTTTTAAAGTAGCAATCAGATCAGATCACTCCCCAGCTTAAAACTCTCAATTGTTTCTGACTGCAACAAGAATAAAACTCACAATCCTTACCATAGCCAATATCTTACATGATCTGGTCCTTTCCTACCACTGTGATTTCACAACTTTCTACTTCCTCCCCATCTATACTCCCACTACACTGGTCTTCCTTCTGTTCTTTGAGCACAACAACATCATTCCTACATAAGTACTTTTGCAGTTGATGCTCCCTCTTCTTTGAACACTTTCATCAACTCTTTGCTTGACTGCCTCCTTGTCATCATTTATTTCACAAATGTCATTTCCTCAGGAAGGCTTTTCCTGATTAACCCACCTAAAGCTACACACTGTCTAGCCTCTGGCACTCTCTACCACATTATCTTCTTCCACTTTTTTCAATGCTGTTATCAATAATTGAGGTTGTGTGTTTACATTTTAATTGTCTCTTTCCTACTTTTATATCTCAGGACATTGAGGGAGGCACTCTGGCTCTATTTCCTGCTGTATCTCAACACTTTAAACACTGCCTGTCATGAAATATAAAACTTATAGACATTTTCTGTAGGTCTTCAAACACTGACATTCATTCCTCAATCACCAACTTTCAACTTTCCTGACTACCAAAACCTATAAGTTTCCAGTCACCATTAAGCACAGGTCTTTAATCACTGACCTCTACAGAATCCCCCCCTCTAAATCTGTCCTCCCTGTAAACCCCCAATTCTCAAAGAATCTTGGAGGATCTTTAATCATTAATTCCCACTAATAATCACATCACTGAAAGCACAATTTTGATCCCGAGACAACACTTAATTGTTGGCCTTCACAAAGCCAGCATCACTGTTTCTCCCCCAGGTGACATGCAGACCATCTGTGTACCCCAAGGACTCCTCAACTCTGACTTCCCACAAACTCCACCAACCATAGGCTCCCCTCTAACATTCATGGTCCCCATTACCAATCATAGTAAACTACTTACTTACTCTCGAGGACAGTGCCAATCAGACTTACATAAACATCACCATCCCTGACTGCCAGGCCTCTATCTCTGATACCCACAGATACTCCAAATCATGAAACCCCACAGCACCCAACACTGACCCTCTTTGACAATCTGGCCTCTAACCATGTTAGGTACCTATAATTGCTGAATCCCAGGCATTCCCAAATCATTGGCCACCAGAGACCCCCCCAGTCTCTGACAAATCATGAAACCCCCCATTCTTCCTTAAACCAGACCTCTTAATGATTATCATAGACCTCCCATCACTGTCTCTGCAGATATCTTAAAGTACTGATTTCCTAAATCTCTAGCACTCACTGACCCCACAGATTCCCCTATTTTTGCACCACATAAACCACCAACACTAAGTCTCCAAAGGCCCACCAGCATTGACCTCATTGATCTTTGCAGACTACAGCAATCACCAATCTTTGATCCCCTGATTAATTAATTAGACTAGCTCTGACCACCAAACCTCCCCTCCCTGGTTGTTGCCCTTACCATGGTGCTGCCTTAGGCTCAAACCCAGCCATTTCTAGTAGACACCCAGTCTCTTCAGTGCTTCCAGGACTCCTAATCTGGTACATGGTTCTGGTTTTGTCAGGATCAGGTTGCAGCCAGAGACAGACATGAGTACCACCAGAAGCATGGCCTCATAAGGCCCAATAGCTATGATGAAGGTGCTTCTGCAGAAACTCACATTGGCATTGTGATCATGACAATGGCTCCACCCTCCAGTGGATTTGTGAGGTTCTCTGGGGTGAGCTTAAGAGGAGGCAGGCATGGGATGGAGCAGGGTGGGATGGTGGTGTTACTTAGAGAATCCTGGAGTCACCAGATTGGAGTGGACAATTATGGGGATCAGTTGTTCAACACAAGAAGGCAGTGTGTCTGATGCTTCATCCCTGTACCTCAAAGGATTTACCATATGAAGACTGCTCACAAAATTTAAATTTGCTTTTCTGAATAACTCAGGGCCATCAGCTGCTGGGAGAATGGGAATCCTAATGTTTAAATGGGACTTCAGAGGACTAGGATAACAAGAGTAATTGGAGGGGAAAAGGAGAAATGCCCATTGTTTGAAAGGGAGAGGACATAAACCTTTAAAACAGATGATCTCTCCTTTCAATTAAGATATAACAATGAGAAAAATGAGGCAGTGGGTTAAGTGAATACACCATCCTTGGTGAGAGGCCAGGTTTGATATTTTGGCTAAATGATAAAGCAATTGGAGCAGAAATAATTTCTCAATGTGTTATTTAATGTGCTAACATTATTTATTTGACAGTCTTTGTTGGATTTTAACTATGTGCAGACTAAGTACTGCCCCATGCCAGGTGCTGGGGAATGAGTGGAGACTCAGACACAGCCTTGTCCTGTGGAATTGACAATGGGGCAGAGATGATGAAGTTATCTAAGAAATGTTCCATTTTCAGTGTCAAGTACACCTGGCTTTGCATCTCCCACTTAGCCAAATTACTCACTAATTATCTCAGCCAACCCTGGTGGCATCCTGTCCCTGCCCTCCAGTCTTGTGTCTGAATGCAATTCTAAGTGCTTCTTCACTGAGCTCATAAGAAAGACTCCTCAGACTGCCTGTCATCAGGACAGTTTTGCTTAGCTCCCTGATCTTATTACTCATTTGTTCCCTAAGTATTTTTTTCCTTAACAATCCAATAATGCTTTTACCTAGTCTTCTGGCATCCACCTTTGGATCTAATGAAGTGTGTTTGTTATAAATAATGTTAGAGATAGAAATCTAATATGTCCCCATTATTTTCACCCTCTTGTGTTTCATACTTGTATGGTTCACTACCTTTGAGGGGTGGAAGAATCAGTGTTTTGATGGGATGTGACTAACATGAGTAGGTGTCTGATCAGTTGACTCTGAGTTCATCAAAGTGGAGACTGTGGATTGGGCTTGACCTAATCCAGCCAGCCTGTAAAGGTGGTTGGATACTTCCTGAAGTTAGAGATTTGAAGTACAAGAGGTCAACTAGAAAGGACTCTGTGGCAAGGATGTGAGAGTAGCCTCTAGGAGCTGAGAGAAGTCTTTGATCAACAACTAGCAAGACAAAGAGTATCTCAGTCTTATAGTCCCAAAGAAATGAATCTGCCAACAGCCTGAGAAACTAAGGGAGCTTGAATATGAGTGGATCTTTCTCTAGTAAAGCCTCTGGGTTAGTTCACAGCCACCAAAAACATTGATTTCAATTCTTTGAGACCCTGAGGAGAGAATCTGTCCACACTCTGCCCAGATTTCTGACCTATAGAAAGTATGAGATAATCAATTTGTGTTGTTTTAAAGTTGGTGGTAATTTGTTAAACAGTGATCAAAAACTAACTCAAATATTAAGGACTCCATGGACATTAATTGCTGGATTGAGCTTTCTCTTTGCCTACTCAGGAAACTGTTCTCCCCCAACTTCTGTTTCCCTGACAGGGCAATCCTTGATCTTGATCTCTCTGGGCATGAGCAAGTGCTACCCATCTTCCATAGAAATGGTGCTAGCTTAAAGTTTTCCTGGAATTACAGTCCTAATGAAGTCCAATATTTCAATTTTAAAAGACTAGCTCTCAAGTTTCAGTGGCTGAAAGATTCCAAAAGGAGCTGAGAGGTCACTCTGGTGACTCTTACACACAATATAGATAATGCATTTCAGAGTCTAATGAATTGGGATAGCTAGCAGTAAATACCTGAAACTATCAAACTACAACCCAGAACCCTTGAATCTTGAAGATGATTGTATAACAGTGTAGCTTATGAGGGGTGACAATGTGATTGGGAAAGCCATGTAGATCACACTACCTTTTGTCCAGTGTATGGATGGATGAGTAGAAAAATGGGAGCAATAAAAACTAAAGGAAGAATGGGGGGATAATTTGGGTGTTCTGTTTTTACTTTTTTTTTTTTTTATTCTTGCTTTCACTTCTGGTACAAAGAAAATGTTTTAAAAAATTGATTGGGGTGATGAATGAACTAGATGATAGTAATGTGATCAAAAACTTTGGATGGTTGTATGGTATGTGAATAAATCTTAATAAAAAACAAGATGAAATAAGAATATTATAAAAGAGGAAATTATGGGATAGATGATTTACATAATTTCATTTTTATTAAGTAGAAGGAAATCAAGTATATACTTGCCATGTCCAGACTATCTGTCCCCAGCATATAACTCAAATCTTTATTAAATAAAAAAAAAAAAAAAAAAAAAAGAAAAGAAAAAAAGACTAGTTTTCTATCACAGCTAGATCTGAGAGAGAAGAGGCAGGCCAGTTTCCCATGCATTTCTTTAAGAAAACCAATATTCCATCTCAAATCCAAACACATTCCAATGTATTTCTAAACAAAATGTTCTGAATCTTAAAATTTTCTGAGCTAGCTTGATTCTAGGAAGTGACAAGTATCCTCTGATAGTCTTATTTTGGGGGAAGGGGAAGGCAATGGAAGGGGACAGGAAGGAGAATTGGAAAGTCAGGGAAAGGCCTGACTGGATATACCCTGTACTGAAATGGGGGAAGGGAAATGAGGTAGACAGACATTTAAGAGCATAAGTGAGGGAGAAAAAAGATCAGTGAGAATAGTACATAGCATGGCAATCAGGAACTGCTCAGTTGACCAAGGAGTACTCATCACTTCTGCAAAGGACAGTTAATTTCCTACTTCAGAAGAAACAGAAAAAGAAAAAATCTTCTTCAGGAAACAATTTTGTAAGACTGCAAAGTGTGAGGTTTCTGAATTTGCCTGTGGGATTTTAATATATGTTGATTAAGACAACATTTTCAGTAAAAAATTATAATATCAAAGAAACCTCTGGAAAATTATCATTGCTTTTGTAAACTCCAATAACTTCTCTGGCATAAGCTGAATTCAGCATCTATACAATTCTAGGTACCTAATTTCCTAACTCTGTCACCTAAATTATCCTGAACTTTAGGATTTCCAATGGAAGTTTATTACAATAGACTCTTGGAAATGTCCTACAAATTGACCTTGTGTAAGCCTCTACCATAAAAATGGAGAGAACCATCTGATCCCATCCATCAATGATTTTTTGTTCATCCTTTAATTGGTTATTCAGTCAACAGTAAGTCAAGGTTTGGGACTTGAACATTTCCTGATTTCACTCCATTTCCTCTTTTCCCATAACCATTAGCCACTTGGTTAAACTATCAGAGCAGTTCTTCCCATTGGTAACATGTAAAAACTTCTATTTTACAAGGTTTAGAAAGTAAAGACTATGTGTCTATGTTAAGATTATAGTTGACCATCAAAAGAAATGCAACTTCATATTCATTTTATTAATCAAGTATAATTGAATAAAGATACAAGAAAGAGGTGTGTGCAATGAAAGTAAAAAAGTTTACTACTAAACTAATAGAGATTATGGGACTGTGAAGATTACTTTGAATTTAAAAATGATGTACTTTAAATGATGTGGGGTTTTCAGTGATTGTGGGTATGGGGTGGGACTATTGACTGACTGCAAAGGGTCACAAGGAAAATATTTTACATATCTTGACTGGATTGGTCATTCCATGGGTGAGTACACATTTGTAAAATTGTAGTCATGCACAAACTTGAATTGTGTAACCTCTAAAATTCATAAAAAGAAAAAGTAGAAGATAAAAAGAAATAATTAAATAAATGAATCAAAAGATTACACCAGGTAACTGAATGCATGCAAGGAAATTTATAAAATCACAGTAGTAAAGGATAAATTCAAGGAAATTTATTGTTGCTAATGAATCAAAGAACAGACAGCATTATTCTCAACACCAGAACACCTAGGACACAACCCACCTCATAAATACAGTTTAAACAGATGACTTCAATTCTTGACCCCAGGTGGGTCTCTAAGATTACACCTAGAGGAAACAGCATCCCAAGTAACCCCTCCACAAAATGTTAAAATTTCTGTTCAGTGCAAGACAAAGCAAGAAATACACCTTATAATGTTTGTTTTCAGATGAAAAAGGAAAAAAAATCCATTTGGGAAGAGAAGGCAACCAATAAAATTCCTCAGGAATTCAGGCCACAGAAGAATTAAGATATTCTCCTGTGGATCCCCATCCTTGGGCTTCTCTCCTGGAAACACAGCCCCATTTCCCTAAGCTAAAATTCTGCAGGAGTGGGTGTGTCCTCAGAGCTGAAATGTCTTGTGGACATTTGGATTTCTAGCCTGTAGCACAAAGCCCATTGTCTTGATCTAAATGTGCTGACCTGGGCATGTGGAGTTCCCAGGGTGGGTTGTCTCCAAGTCAGATGGGCCTGGGCCCCAGGGAAAGCTTCAAATGGTTGGTAGGATTTGGTAACACCCATCAGCCAGGAGAAGGATGCCTGGAGTGTGTCAGGCAGGACAGGGGCCTGAGCTGCACTGCCATCAGGGCATGGAGCACTATGACTGACCTGCCTGTGAGGGCTGCCAGGAAAGCCAAGCACACTGTGACCTGGAGGGTTCCTTGGCAATCCTGATGGACACTCACAGGTAGGTGACCTTGGTGCCCACAGCTTGCCCAGGGCCATATCCAATGAACCCAGGCTGGTGAAGAGCCCAGAGACCAGGTGGAAAACTGGCCCATGGGATTCTGATGACAACTGTCTTAGGTGCTTGGGAATGGTGGCCCTGGTCTCTCAACTCTCCTCACAGTGCTCCTGGTTGGTGACCCTCAGCAATGCTCTAAGCTTGGTTCTTGCATCCCTGAGATGCTGGGTTGTGTATGTAGAATCTGCTGCTGGAGAAGTAGTGACAGGTGTCACTGTGACACCCCGAAGCCCCATGGGTTTTGTTTGCAACCTCACCATACTTCCCCTACCTGCTCATACCCTGCCAACTCTTCATCTTATGCAACTGTTCTGGCCCCTCTCTGGCTCCAGTGAAAACCTGTGCCAACACCCCAATGCTTCCTCCTGCCCTCAGGGCTACAAGCACAACTCCCTATGGCTGGAGTCTCCATCCTGGCCCACCATCTGACACCTGAGCACTCAGTATGCAACTCACAGCCTACACATGTATTCCCTAATGCACAGCCCAGAAACCTGCCTCCTTGGGAGTGGCATCTTTTCTGGAGTCAGTCTTGTTCTTTCTTCCCCTTAGACTGGGTATAGTCATCCTCTCCGCTTCACTCCAAGGTCTCCATTTGCTCTGTGAGGACTGCAAATAGATCCATCAGGGCTTCTCTGCCACTTGTCCCTGGTGTCCTTTGCCACCTGGCTCTGCCTGGACCTTCTGACGGTGGATGGAGAAATGGACAGAGTGAGTGGTTCCTGACCCAACTCTGGTCTGGAATTCTGATGGAGAGTTGACTGCATCAGGCTCCAAATGGGAGGAAAAGCACAACATGGTTGTATTGCTTGGTGCCTGATTTCTTCTAGTTACTCCCAGCCCAGCCTCCAGTCCCACATCCCCAGGTCCCAGCCATTTCCACTACTCTCCATTAGCCTGGGATGCCTGCATGCTCCCACAGACACTACTTCATGTACTCACCCAGAGGACAGCTAAGATGGCAGAGCCACTAAACCCAACCAACCTGGCCTGAGCCTGGGAGTGTCCCCACTGCCCTTGGTGGTGTGCCCATCACATCCTCTGGAGTTTCCTACTTTTCCCATGCCAACATATGTTGTTGTGTTTCTGAAGCTGGCATGACCTCTCCCCTATCAATGGCCCTAACCAAGAAAACTCAGGAACCCTATTTTGTCTCCACTGACAATCCTCCATGGTGCCCAAGTATCCCTTATTTGTTTGTGCTCCTTAGTGGGGACAGTCCACTCCTCATCTTCAAAGAACTGGTCTCCCTTGGAGGAAATATCTCCATATACCCATATAAGTACCCAGTGGAAGGAATTTTTGCCTCTCTGGGTTCTTATGGCTTGAGCATCTGCCACTGGGAGTCCATTCCATTTCATGTATGCCTCCTATTTGAGCCACACATCAGGTTGCCTAAGGAGCAGACTCAAATGACCAGGTAGACATAGGAATTTGCCTCTCATAAGACTTCAATGGTCCCCTGCTGTGTTGTTCAATTGACACATAACAGAACTACACCCACGGATTTCTCAAACATGTTGAGTGTTTCAATGATTCATGCAGGCTGAATCTAATTCCAAGAGGAAATTCATAGTTTTCTAGGATCAGAAAGGGGAAAAAGGTGGGTGGCTGGGTGAAAGTCTGACATTAGAAAGAATTTCCCCCGAATATCTTCCAAACATTGGAAACTGGATACTAATGATGTAAGATTTCATTTATCAATAATTTTTACTCAAAGGTAGACAGCAAAAGGGGTAGAGTCCCTCCTGGGATCATTCTAGGTTTTAGGCTCCTAGTTTTCATACACCAATCATTCACCATTTTTCCTTCCAGTTCTTTAGGGAAACTGCCAAATTCCAAATTAAGACAAGAACCCACTGAAGCTGCTGCATGATTGCAACATAGGTTGTGGCCTGATTGGATTAGGTGCCCTTGAGGTGTTATACTCTCTCCCTTGCTCATTGCAACTATTTATATATGAGTTTAAGTACCAAGTTTGCCAGTGTATCCTAATACAGGGGAAGTGTGTGTAACCCTTCATATATATTTCAAAAGATCACTTTGTGCTTTACTGTGTATTTCGTGGCATTTTCCATGAATATATTTATGGATTTCTACACATCTCTGTGTATATCTATCTATATATCTATCTGTATCTATCTATCTATCTCTCTATATATGTGTGTATATATATATATGCCACCTTCCATGGATCTGAAAATTTCTGTAAAGCTGAAGACAGGAACTCTACTTTGTCTCCACTGACAATCCTCCAAGGGGCCCAAGGATCCCTTATTTTTTTGTCCTCCTTAGTGGGACATGCAGTCTCTCTCATGATGAGTCAGTTCTGCCACTGTGGTAGAAAAGCTGCTATAGAACATCAGTAAAACAAAGGAGTAACAATTGTTTCAAAATAAACATTATTTACAACAACAAAGGTAAGAATAAGTGGGATATAAGTGTGGTTATTTGCCCATCTCTGCTTAATCCAGCACAACAAAATATAGTTTGTTATTATTGTCTTCCATTTCCCAGTTTTTCTTATTGGACTGGATCTGATGATGACACCAGTACATGAAAAATGCCAACAAGACTGTGCCTTGATAATTTCCTTCTGTTATTTCAGAAAGTGTAAGCATCCATGATCAAACATGGGAACACAAAGTGGGACACAACCATGAACAAAGCTAAATGAAAATCATGACAGCAAAGAAGAATCAGATTTGTGGTTCAGGAGGCTTGCAACTGCAAGCAACAGAGAAACACCAGGAAAATAATACCATCAAACAGGACAATTTTTGATCTCTTGAAAGGAATCTGTTAGCAATAGAGCTGGACTCAGGTTGAACAATTCACAGCCTGAATAATTTCCTCCAGATCTCAGGTATGTCCCTGTTATCATTTTTCCCATTCAAAATGTGTTCATTTTCCTGTGGAGTGACTCCTCTCCTGATCCCAAAGTGCCGGCCTGAGTTTCATTCATCACATTCAGGGAGCTGTCAACATCTAGGACACAGATGGAATTCTCTATCTTCTATCTTCTCAGAAGAGCCAAATATCTTACCAAGGCCCCCAGAAGATCACCCCTCCACCTACCCTTCCAAAATGACCTTATATAAAACCCATGGTCAGGTGTTGGATTATAGAACTCATGATACAGACAGACTCTTGAAGCCTTCAAGGAGGTTTGTTTCTGTCTGTGGTAGGCAACAGAGTAGGTCTCCACCAATATTTGTACTCATTCCTATCCCAAGTCTATATGAAATGAAGTATTTTACAGACAGTGTAAGCTTCAGTAACAACTACAACAATCTCCCAACAGTGGAAGATGTCACCTGCTAGGAACTATTTGGGCCTAAGATACTCTCTTGGAGAACCTACTGGAGCCACAAAGACACAAACTACAGTGCAAGATCACTTTGTCCTCTCCAGATCCCTCCATACACCAGAATCCTATCCTGGGGTCTCATGTTCCAGGCACTCCACTGAACCTCTGGGGTGTCCCCATACCAGAATGTCCTCAAACAGCCCCACCACAGCAATATCAGTAAACATGGTGTGGTATGTTGTATTTCCAGAAAGTAGCTGTGTGTGTGTGTGTGTGTGTGTGTGTGTGTGTGTGTATGTGTGTGTGTGTGTGAGAGAGAGAGAGAGAGAGAGAGAGAGAGAGAGGGAGGGAGAGAGAGAGAGAGAGAAAGAGAAAGAGAGAGAGAAATAAAGTGAACGTGTGTGCATGTGGAAATCAACATCCTCAATTTGCTCTCACTCCTATTAAGTTACTTAATGAAATATTTACAACTCACTGATGGCCAGGTCCAATTTTGGACATATGTCATGTCTGTCCTCATAAGTACACATTATTATTGCTATTCATATATGGGGACAAAGTGTCTCAGAGAAAACTAATTAAAGAGAATGGACATTGCACTTGAACAATTCTTGATTTCATTCACATGTCCTCTTTCCCTGTGATCTTTTGTGAGTCTGTTAACATCTCAGAGTTGGTTTTATCAAGGTCACATGGAATGTATCTGCTGTACAAATTTGAGAGAGAAAAGAAGAGAAAGGACATGTGTTCAAGCACAGGCACAGAGGTGTTAATCTGAAAAATGTATCATTTGATCATTCATTGTATTTTCATCATTGAATGAAATAAAATAAAAGAAGCAGTGTGTGCACAGAAGCAGAAACATTCAAATGCAGGCACCATGAATTGAGAACATGAGATTGCAAAGCTCATTATGACTGTAAAAATTATGTCCTTGAAAAGAAGAAGTGTAAGTTCCATCTCTCATCACCATCACCAAGGTATGGGGGGTGTGGGTGGATGGTAAGAGCAAAGTGTCATGATGTTTCAACACTAGATGTTTCAACTCATAATTTTTATAAGGCCCCCAAATACACAGAAATGAGACAGAACAGTCTCTTCAACAAATGGGGCTGGGAGAACAGGATATCTATAACCCAAAGAATAACAGTGGGCCCTACCTCACACCCTATATAAAAATTAACTCAAAATGGATCAAAGGCCTCAATATAAGAGACAGAAAAATAAAAGTATTAGAATATAGGTTAACATCTTCAGACCTAGTAATAGGAGGTAGCTTCTTAGACCTCACACCCAAAGCACAAGCAACAAAATGGAAAAAAAATAGATAAATGGAGACTCCTCAAAATCAAAAGCTTCTGTTCCTGAGAATACTTTGTCAAAATGGTGAAGAAGCAGTCAAATCAATAGGAGAAAATATTTGGAAATCATACATCTGAAAAGAGACTGATAACCTTCATATATAAAGAAATCCCACAACTCAACAATAGTACAAACAGCCCAATTATAAATATCAAAAGACATGTAAAGGTATTTTTCTGAAGAGGAAATACAAATGGGTAAAAAACTCATGTAAAAATGTTCATCTTCACTCACCATTAGGGAAATGCAAGTAAAACCTCAATGAGATACCATCTCATAACAGTAAGCATGGTCACCAATAAACAAATTGGAAACAATATATGCTAGAGAGGATGTAAAGAAATTCAAATGCTTATTCATTGCTGGTGGGAATGTATATTGGCATAGCCACTGTGAAGACAATTTGGTGGTTTCTCAGAAAATTGGATATTGAATTAGCCTATGATCTAGCAATTCCACTTCTCAGTATATACCCAGAAGATTTGAAAGTAGAAACATGAGCAGACATTTGTACACCAAGGTTCATAGCAGCATTGTTCACAATTACCAAGAGATGGAAAAATCTAAGTGTCCTTCAAAAGATGAGTGAATAAACAAAATGTGTTATATGCATATGATGTAATACTATGCAGCAGTAAGAAGGAACAAGGTCCTGAAACATATGGCAAGATGGATGAACCTTGATGATATGATGCTGAGTGACATAAGTCAGATGTAAAAGGAGAGATACTGACTGTTACCAGTTCTATGAACTCTTTAAACAATGTAAAATCAATGCACTATAATATAGAATATTGGGGACCCTAGTGATAGAAGATAGTGAGGGAAAATGATAATCCAATATATTCATATGTGTTAATGATGGTGAAATCAAAGGTATGGGAATGGATAAGCATGATGATTGTTAATGGGATCATAATTATCAGAGATGTATTGACAGCTAATAGGATTGAAAGAGGCTGTTTAAAGGCATATATCCCACAGATTAGCACCACAATTATAGATACTTGCTTGCATGATATACTTCTAAAGTATGACACTAGCACAGAGAGTTGAACCAGAAGACTATATGGAAAAAATCTACCTATTGCATATTATGGACTATAATTAATAAGGATTCCATACTAGTACTGCACAAATAGGACAATAAGCAAGGGCTGACAAGATCTATGAGTTGTTTTGGGTCATGTGAATTGTTTAAAATGGACAATGATGAGGACTTTACAACTAAGTGATGATAATGTGAGATAAGGATGGATTATCATGGACATAACATATGCTATGCAAACTTAGGAACCCCTTACTCAAGACTGAGGCTTGGTTGGTTGAAACTTATGGCTTTAATGGGGAGGCTAAGCCTATCTTTAATTATGCCTAGGAGTCACCTCTAGAGAACCTCATTTGTTGCTCAAATGTGGACTTTCTCTAAGACTAACTCTGCAAATAAACACATCACCCCCACCCTGACATGGGACAGCACACCCCAGATGAATGAATCTTCCTGGCAATGTGGGACATGGATTTTGGGAATGAGCCTGACCCTGGTGTTGAGGGTTGAGAACATATTTTTGACAAAAAGTGGGAAAAGAAAGGCAACAAAATAAGGTTTCTGTGACTAAGATAATTCAAATAGAGTCAAGAGGCTGTCATGGAGGTTACTCTTATGTAAGCTTCACCTAGATAATCCAAATGACCACAATATGATAAACCCAAGTCAATAGTAGTCCTGAAAACCTTAAAGATGACCTGGATTCCTGTGTTAGACTCTACAAAGATTTCACTCACTACATTTATTCTTCAGAAACTTAAATCCTTCATAGAATTCCTATGCCAGCTAAGTCCCAAAACCCAGAGTCAATAGCCTCTTCAAGTATGTAAACCAGATGTGTCCCCTTTTCTCATAAAGTTGACACCCCTTTTCAACATGAACAAATTATGAGGGTCACTGCCTAGACATCCATGAAGATTGAGAAAGCAATTAAACTAAAGGGAGATGTAGCAACAGACAAGATGGAACTTAAAGGATTATGAATACAAAATCTCTATAAAATTTTATTTTTCTTATTTGCTAGATTATTAGAATAGCTAGCAGGAAAGAATTGAAATGGTGGATCTGTAACCCATAGCATCCTTAGAAATTTGTTTTATAGCTACTTGTTAAATTGTAATTTGAAAGCTTTTCACCTTTTTGTATATATGATATATTTCACAATAAGTAAATAACTGAAATGTGGAATTTAACCCATAATATTCTTTGAAATTAACTACTTGTTAAATTGCATTTGTAAAGTTATTACTTTATGTATATATGTTATATTCTACAATAAAAATAAGTCAAAAGTGTAAGTAAAAAACTGGAAAAATGGTCACACAGAGGCTGACAGATCCTGATATAAATCCTTCTACCAGCTGTCTGATGAAAATAACTATGACAGAGAAAAGTTTCCATTTACTTCTTGAAGTACAAAAATTGCCAGAAATTCCAGAATTCTATCATGGTCCAGAGAATACAGAATGGAGTAATACCATCTATGCCTACAGTGGCAAAAAGAGTTGAAATCTTGGAAGAAATGAGAAAAATGCCCTATTGAATGCTTACATTAAAATATAAAATATAAAATTTATAATTTAAAAGCAGATGAAAAATCATGTAAAGTTAGTTTCCTGTTGATCTGCATAATTGTGATCAGTTTTTCCCACCCTGTGTCTCAAAAACAGATTCTATACCCTTATAAAGATAAATCTATAAAATTGCAGAAAAATGCTGATGAAAATTTTCAATGAATGATTGCTGTAAAGAATAATAATCCTAAAATTAATAAATTTATTTTCATACATGATTTAAAGAATATATGGTTTAACTTTATTGGCAAAACACCTACTACATCCCCCAGTGAATTCAGGTTAATCATGTGAATTAAAGGCTGGATCCCATGTAGATCTAGAGTAAATCAAGAGGCACTTCAGTCTCATTTAAAATCCCCAAAATTGCCACCTTTCTTTGCAGTGAATGGCAATACAGTACTCCTTCATAAGCTTTTTTTTGTTTCATTTTGTTTTGTTTTGTTTTTTTTCTGTTTTTGAGGTGAAGCAATCACATGGAACTTTGAATAGGAAGTGAGATATGGTAGGTCTGTATAGGTTAGAGTGAAATAGCGACACATTCCAAAGTATTTTGGGTGGAGAATAAAAATATATATTTGGGACTCCCCTGAGGAGCTGGGGGAGGATGTGGAGCTGTTGGACGTGCTTACCTGGATTGTTGCTGATGTTCTCATAAACATTGGGGACTGACAGCTTGATATGCTGAGCACTCTGTCTTGGGGCTTGCACCTATGATGCTTGTTACTGCAAAGGAGAGGCTGAACCTACTTATAATTGTGCCTAAGATTCTCCCT
Organism: Choloepus didactylus; assembly: GCF_015220235.1. Taxonomy (NCBI): domain Eukaryota; kingdom Metazoa; phylum Chordata; class Mammalia; order Pilosa; family Megalonychidae; genus Choloepus; species Choloepus didactylus. Next base: position 83,211,659 of record NC_051322.1, read on the forward strand.
CTGAGTGCCTCTTTGATGCTCAGATGTGGCCCTCTCTCTCTCAGCCACCTGGGCAGGTGTCTTACTGCCCTCCCCCCAATGTGGGACCTGACTCCCAGGATTGTAAATCTCCCTGGCAATGCAGGATATGACTCCCAGGGATGAATCTGGACCCAGCATCATGTGATTGAGACCATCTTGACCAAAAAGGGCATGCCAAATGAAATGCAATAAAGCTTCAGTGGCTGAGAGATTTCAAATAGAGTCAAGATGTCATTCTTGTGGACATTCTTACACACTATATGAATAACACTTTTTAGGCTGTAATGTATTGGAATCGCTAGAAGTAAATACCTGAAACTACCAACCTTCAACCGAGCAGCCTTGACTTGTGAAGATGATTGTATAACAATGCAGATTACAAGGGATAACTGTGTAGCACACTCCCTTTATTCAGTGTCTGGATGGATGAGGAGAAAATTGGGGACAAAAACTAAATGAAAAATAGGGTGGGAAGTGGGATGATTTGGTTGTTCTATTTTACTTATATTTTTTATTTTATTCTGATTCTCTCTGGTGTAAAGAACATGTTCAAAAATAGATTGGGGATGGGAGGATCCAAGATGGTGGCATAGAGAAGAGTGGAAGCTACGTAGTCCCCCTGGAATAACTGAAATAAAAAACAGAAACAACTAGTAAATAATCCAGAATAACTGCAGGGGGACAAACATGAATGCCCATTCATTATACACTAACCTGAATTGGGAGGATTGCCCAAGATCACAGCATAAAACCTGTAAGTAGAACTGCAGATCCAAATCAGGAGCCCCCTCCCCCATAGCCTGAGCTACAAAGCCTCATGGTGCCAGAGAGAAGCTTTCTCCCAGCAAGCAAATATAGCTCAGCTGAGCTCCAACTGGGGTTTTAATTAGCTAGTGTGAACTGCTCACTATGAGGTACAAATCTCCAACAAGTAGACAGAGGCTTTGGGTAATGACTGACCTTGGAGAGCTGGAGGGTTGCCTTGGACTAGCTCTGTTCCTTTTTCAACTCAGTGGAGAAAGCCTCAGTTATTTTCAGTTCCCAGTTCTGTGACCCAGACAGGGGTGTGGCACAGGCAGAGAGAGACCATTGAAATGCTAATGACCTCCCCCTAAGGCATCTATCTTCTTTGAGAAGAAAGGGGTGGGGCCCAGTTCTAGTATCTGCCTTTCATTCAGAACTTACACCAGTGAAGAATTATAGGCTAATCTTTGCATTAGGCAGACAGCACCCTGCCTGGCCCGGTGGCCCAGGGTTTCCCTTGAGGGATGACACACACTATGACATAGCACAGCCTTCACTCAGCAGAGGTCCTGGAAGATCACAGCTGAGAAGGGGTCCCATTCAGAAAACCCAGGGATGCTACATCAATGACAGTGGTTTGTGGGTCAGCAAAAGAGAAAATATGGGGAAAAACTGAAATGAAGGCTTAGACTCTTGCAACAGCCTTGAATCTCTGGGAACACCTGGGAGGTTTCAATATTAAAGCTGCCCTGCTTCCCTGACCACCCAGACACATGCACCATGTTCAGGGCAGACAACTCCAACAACAAACCCAAACTGAGTTCACCAACTGAACCCTACAAAAATCATTTCCCCACACACCAAAGAGTTGTGGAGAACTGACTTGAGGGGTACAGGTGACTCACAGACACCATCTGCTGGTTAGTCAGAGAAAGTGTATGCCAACAAATTGTATTCCTAAAAATTAGATTGGTATTTTTTTACAACTTGAAAGAACCCTATCAAGCAAAGCAATTGCCAAGAGGCCAAAAACAACAGAAAATCTTAACACATATGATAAAACCAGAAGATATGGAGAACCTGATCCCAAACACCCAAATCAAAATATCAGAAGAGACACACTATTGGCATGATTAATCAAACAATTACAATCAAGGAATAAAAACATGGCACAGGATATAAAAGACATGAAGAAGACCATGGAGCAGGATAAAAAGGACATAAAAAAGACCCTAGAAGAGCACAAAGAAGAAATTGCAAGATTAAATTAAAAAATAGAAGATTTTATGGAAATAAAAGAAATTCTTGGACAAATTAAAAAGACTCTGGATACTCATAATAAAAGATTAGAGGAAGTTGAACAATGACTCAGTGTTCTAGAGGTCCACAGAACAGAAAATGAAAGAAGAAAAGAAAGAATGGAGAAAAAAGATCAAAAAGGATCTCAGGGATATGAAAGGTAAAATAAAATATCCAAATTTAAGACTCATTGGTGTCCCAGAAGGGGAAGAGAAGGGTAAAGATCTAGAAAGAGTATTCAAAGAAATTGTTGGGGAAAACTTCCCAAACCTTCTACATAATAAAAATACACAAAACATAAATTCCCAGAGAACTCCAAATAGAATAAATCCAGATAAACCCACTCCAAGACATATTCTGATCAGACTCTCAAATACTGAAGAGAAGGAGCAAGTTCTGAAAGCAGCAAGAGAAAAGCAATTCACCACATACAAAGGAAACAACATAAGACTAAGTTGTGACTACTCAGCAGCCACCATGGAGGTGAGAAGGCAGTGGCATGACATATTTAAAACTCTAAGAGAGAAAAATTTCCAACCAAGAATACTTTATCCAGCAAAACTCTCCTTCAAATTTGACAGAGAGCTTAAATTTCTCACAGACAAACAAATGCTGAGAGAGTTTGCCAATAAAAGACCTGCCCTAATTCAGATACTAAAGGAAGCCCTACCAACAGAGAAACAAAGAAAGGAGAAAGAGATATAGAGAATTTTAACAAACGTATATAGAACCTTATATCCCAAATCACCAGGACACTCATTTTTCTCTAGTGATCACAGATGTTTCTCCAGAATGGACCATATGCTGGGACATAAAATGAGCCTCAATAAATTGAAAAAAAAAAAAACAAAAACAATTGAACATATTCAAAGAACAATCTATGACCAGAATGAAATACAAATAGAAGTCAATAAGTTTTTTAATTGTAACTCCACTATTTACTTCCTACATGATATAAAATACAAAAGCTCTAATGACAAATCAGTGGTTTTGAACTCAATATAAAATATGTAATTTTTAACAAGAACTATATAAAGGTGGGGTAATGGAGGAGTATAGGTACATAGTTTATGTGTCCTATTGAAATTAAGTTGGTATCAAAGAAAAACAAGATTGTAATGGATTTAAGAGTTTAATTTTAAGCCCCACAGTAAACACAAGGAAATTATCAGAGAATATGACCATAGAGATGAAAAGTAGAGTATGGGTTAAGAAAAAGGGGGAATGGGGCAATAGGGAGTTAAGAATTGAGTGTAGGGTTGCTGTTTGAGGTGAAGAGAAATTTCTAGTAATGGCTGGTGGGAAGGTGATATCATTACAACAATCTGAATGTGATTAATCTCACTAATGAAATGCTAGGAAGGGGGTGGAATGGGAAGATTTAGGCTGTATATATGTTTCCAAAATTGAGAAAAAAAAAAAGACAGTCTAAATAGATGACAATTGAATGCCAAGGATGACCCTGGATGGGATCTGAGGATGGAGGACAGGAGACTCAAAGGGTCACAGTTGAAACATAAGGAAAAGGAAATATAGAATGTAAGCTTTGTATCATTGTTGAATCTCTTGTACTTCTTATCTGCACTTAATGGGATTGCATAAAAGAATGTTCTTGTTCATGGGAATTGTATATGTGAATTATAGTGTTTGTTCAAGGATGTGTGCAGCTAGCTCTCATATGCTCAGAAGACAGAGCAATAGATGACAGATGATAAATAGGGAGAGAGGGAGGGAGGGAGGGAGGGAAAGAAATAGCAGTGTGATAACATGTTAAAATTAGTGGATTGGGGTATTGGGGGGCGTCAGGGAATGCTGGAGTTCTGTGAATGGGGTTTGTATTGTTTTTGAAACTGTTCATATAACTTTGAATTTATTTCAAAATAAAATGTAAAAAATAAAACAAAATAAAATAAAATAAGATAGATTGGGGTGATGAATGTACAACTATATGATGGTAGATGAACAGTTGACTGTACACCATGGATGATAATATGGTATGTGAATATATCTCAATAAAACTGAAATTAAAAGAAGAATAGAACTGTAAAACTCACACTTCCTGATCTTAAGACTTATTACAAAGCCATATTACCCAAACAGCATGACACTGGCACAAGGAAAGATACATAGACCAGTGGAATAAAAAATGATATTTTAGAAATAGACCCTTACCTGTATGGCAAACTCATTTTTGACAAGGTTTCCAAGTCTGCTCAATTGGAAGAGAATATTCACTTCAACAAATGGTCCTGGAAGAACTGGCTATCCATATGCAAAACAATGAAGGAGGACCCCTATATTAGACTATACAAAATTTAACCCCAAATCAGTCAAATACATACATATAAGAATGAGGACTATAAAAAACTTAGTTGAAAATGTCTGGAAGCATCTTCTGAATGTTGCATTAGGTAATGAATTCTTAGACTTTACACACAAAGCAGAAGCAATAAAAGAAAAAAAATAGATAAAGGGTCCTCTTCAAAATGAAAAAAAAAGTACATCAAAGTACTTTATCATGAAAGTGAAAGATGATTTAATCAATATGAATAAATATTTGGAAACCACATATCTGATTAGGGTTTAATATCCAGAAAATGTAAAGAACACCTACAACTCAACCATAAAAAGATTAAAATGGTCAAAAGTTTTGAATAGACATTTTTTCCAAAGAGTATATGCAACTGGATAAAAAGCAGATGTAAAGATGCTCAACCATCATTAGGTATTAGAGAAATGCAAATCAAAACCATAATGAGATAACATTTCACACCAACCACAATGGTTATGATTAAACAAATATAACATTACAAGTGTTTGAGAGGATGTTGAGAAATAAGAACTCTCATTCCTTGCTGGTGGTAATGTAAAAATGTGCATTTTTTGTGGAACACAATTTGGAAGTTACTCAGAAAGCTAAGTACAGAATTATTATATGACTAGGCAATTCCTGTACTAGTAATACATCCAAAAGATTTGAAAGCAGGGACTCAAAAAGATGTTTGCACTGGCATTTGCTTAGTGGCATGATTCACAATTGCCAAAGGGGGGAGCAATACATGCGCCAATCAAGTGAAGAATGGATAAACAAATTGTTGTAAATACGTAAACGAATACTGTTCAGCGTTAAAAAGGAATGAAGTGCTGGTTCATGTGACAATGTGGATAAACTTTAAAGACATTTTGTTGAGTGAAATAATACAGGCACAAAAGGAAAAATATTGTATGATCTCACTGATACAAAGAATTAAAATAATCAAATTTTTAAAGTTAGAATCTACAATAGAGGTTACCAGGGTCTGGATTGGGAGTAGTGAGTGGGGATTTAATGCTTACTTTTTAAAGGATTTCTATTTAGGTCAATTGTAGGGTTTTGGAAATGCATGATGATGATGGTAGCACAACATCATGAGGGTAATTAACAGCACTGAATTATATAAATGAATGTGATTAAAACAGGAAATTGTAAGTCATATATATGTTACTAGAGCAAAAATTAAAAGATAAAAGTTAGAGATGTACATTATAGGGAACAGTGAACCCTATTGTAAACGATGGAATATAGTTAATTGTAAAATTAGAAAAATGGTTTTTCATGATTTTTAGCAAATTAAATATATTGTGAGGTGTTAATAATAGAAATATATGAGAAAAATTATACTCCCTAATGTTATGAAAAATAAGTGTTAATTTAATGCTTTGCTGAAACAAACACATCAAAGTTAGGTTTAAGAGTATAAAGATATATTATTCATAATAACCAAAAAGTGGAAGTAATCCAAATGATCATCAACAAATGAATGGATAAACAGTATATCCATATAGTGGAAGTGTATTTGACCCTAAAAAGGAATGAAGTGCTGATAAATGTTACAAAATGTATGAGCCTTGAAGACATTATGCCAAGTGAAAGAAGCCTCATAAAAGGCCACATGTAGTATTTCATTTATAGGAAATGTCAAAAAGAGGCAAATTCATAGAGGTGGAATGTAAGTAAGTAGTTGCCTGTGGCTATTTGGATTGGATGGAAATTTGGTATGTTTTAGTTTGCTAATGCTGCTCAAATGCAACATACCAGAAATAAACTGGCTTTTAACAATGGGGTTTATTATCTTACAAGTTTGCTGTTCTGAGTCTATGGAAATATCTAAATCAAGTCACCAACATGATGATACCTTCTTCCTGAAGAAAGGCTGCTGGCAATCTGGGGTTTCTCTCTCAGATAGCAAAACACATGGTGATATCTGTTGGTCCTTCTTTCATGGGTTTCATTGCTTTCAGCTTCTGGAAGCTCCCTCTATACCTTGATATTTCATCTTCTCTGGCTTTTCTCTCTCAGATTCTCTTGGGCTTTTTTCAGTGTCCTCTCTTCATCTTTTATCCTATACAAAGGACTCCAGTTAGAAGATTAACACCAACATTACAGGAGGTGAGTCATATCTCAACTTAAGTTCCTACTCACCTAAAGATCCTACTTATAATGGTTCCACACCCACAATAGGTCTACACCAAAAGGAAAAGATTACCTTTAAGAACAAAATCTTTTCTGGGGTACATTCAGCCTCAAACCATTGCACTATACACTCTAGGTGTCAAAAAGACATGTTCTTCCCATATGCAAAATACATGCATTCCATCACAATATCACAAATGCCTTTAACAATTTCAGTAACAAAACTATGTACAAAATCTGATCAAATCAGTTTCAGGTGCCTCTATTGTGGGGCACAATTTTCCTCCAGCTGTGAACCTGTGAAACTTAGAACAAGTTATCTGCTTCCCATATATAAAATATAGACAGTCACAGAGTGAAAATTCCCATTGCCATAGGGAAAAATTGGAAAAAAAAAAAAAACCCACAGGAATTACCAGTCCCAAATTGTTCTGAAAACCTGCTGGACAAACTCCATTAGATCTCAAGTTCTAAGAGTCATCTATAGAGTGATGTTTTGTCTTCATGGCTAGATAGTGTGGCAACTCCACCCTTTCCAAAGGCTTTGCAACTGCCCTACTCTTTCCACTGTGGTGAAGGCTCCAATGTCTCCAAACTTTTTGGGGTATTTGGACTCTATGCCCAATCCTCCACAAACATGGGGGGCATTGCAACAAGATAATTGGCCCCACACTCCTCAATCATCAGGGTGGTGGCCTGATTCCACAATCTTTGGAGCACAGACTCAACCCCCTCAGAAAAATGGAGTGGTGGCCAGATTTTCCCTAATGAGCCCACCATCTCTGGAGACTGGGACAGCAACACTCTTCATACACATTTGGGCAGCCAAGCTCTAGGCAATTGCCCAGGTATCTGAGTACCAAGGGGTGGTAACACTCTTCCTGACAATGGGGCTGAAGGCCTGCCTTCTTCAAACTCCAGGGTAAGCTTACCCTTTCCTCATCCACAGGTGGGTCCAATCTCTTCACTACAGAAGATGTCTCGGCTTCCATGGTTCTGCCTTTGAATCAATTTTTCCTTTGATCTCTCCCTTTTCTGTCACTTTTAGTCAGGATGGCAATGGATTCAATCATACAGATCTCACAAAAAAGGTGTTGGTTCTCCATACAGTAAACAGGGGTTCCAATCCTCCAGACAATAGTACTTTTTACAAATCCTTTTTAGATAACTGCATTTCCAATTCTGACTCACAATGAAGTGGCTGGCTGGATCCATGTCCAGTGAAGCTCTAAGCTGGGGTACTATTATCTGGGGACTTTGCTTTGAGAAGTTCAGAATTTTCCAAACATACAATTCTTTGTACTCAGGAGTTCAGTTCTTAGCTTATCCTTTTCCTCTTGCCTTTTACTATAAATTTCAAGGAAAAGCCAGACAGCACTTTGCACATTTAGTTTGGAAATATCTTCAGCTAAATATCCAAGCTCATCCCTTTCAAATTCTGCCTTCCATCTTACATCAGTATTCAATTATGTCAAATTCTCGGCCCATTATTATTATTATTTCTTTATTAAATTCAGTTTTATTGAAATACATTCACACACCATACAATCACCCATGATATACAATCCACTGTCCACAGTATGATAACATAGTTATGCGTTCATCACCACAGTCTATCTCTGAACATTTTCCTTACATCAGAAAGAACCAGAACAAGAATAAAAAATAAAAGTGAAAAAAACACCCAAATCATCCCCCCATCCCACCCCATTTGTCCTTTAGTTTTTATCCCCATTCCTCCACTCATCCATACACTAGATAAAGGGGGTTTGATCCACAAGGTCTTCACAATCACACTGTCACCCCTTGTAATCTACATTATTATATAATTGTCTTCAGCAGTCCAGACTGCTGGGTTGGAGTTTGGTAGTTTCAGGTATTTACTTCTAGCTATTCCAATACATTAAAGCCTAAGAGGTGTTATCTATATAGTGCATAAGAATGTCCACCAGAGTGACCTCTCGACTCCATTTGTAATCTCTCAGCCACTGAAACTATTTCATCTCATTTTGCACCCCCCTTTTGGTCAAGAAGATACTCTCAGTCCCACGATGCCGGGTCCACATTCATCCCTGGGAGTCATACTCTGCATTGCCAGGGAGATTTACAACCCTGGGAGTTGGGTCCCACGTAGGGGGAAGGGCAGTGAGTTCACCTGTCGAGATGGCTCAGTTAGAGAGAGAGAGGGCCACATCTGAGCAACAAAGAGGTACTCAGGGGGAGACTCTTAGACACCATTACATACAACTTTAGACTTTCCTTTGTGGTAATGAGCTTCATAAGGGCAAGTCCCATGCTTGAGGGCTCAGCACATCAAACTGCCAGTCCCAAAGTTTGTGACAACATATGCTAGGGGATCAGCATCTTAAAGTTTAGAGATAGGCCTTACAATTCAGGGATAGAGTTAACTGCTGTAAGAGCTTACAATCTAGGGACTATTACAATTATTGTGTCCACGTTAGGCTATGTTCTAAGATTCAATTCTGAGTTTACACATTGTAGTTAGTCCATATTAGTGAGGCATCATCCCTCTCACCATGTTTTCTCCAACACTTTTACTCCTATATATATATTTTCCTACAATTTTATAGAGTTATATTCACATACCATACATTTATCCACAGTGTACAATCAGTTGTTCATGGTATCATCATAAAGTTGTACATTTATCACCACAATCAGCATTTGAACATACTGATTACTACAAGAAAAATTGTTTTTTTTTTTTAGCAATAAGAAAAAATGATAAAAAGAAAAATAACATGTCATACAATACAATATGCTACTAGGACAGCAAATAACACCACTACCAAGAATCCCATATTACTCCCCTATATCCCCTTCTCATATACATTTAGCATTGGCGTATTGCCTTTGTTACATTTAATGGAGGTATATTACAATGTTACTGTTGACCATAGACTCCAGTTTGCTTTGATTATGTTTTTTCCTGAATACCATCCCTTTTTCAAATTTCTACATGGTTGACATTCATTTGCTTTCCCACATACAAAAACATTTTTATATTTGTATATTTAGTAACAGTCATTGGCCACTCCAGTTTTTGCCACGTTATACAGTCCCAGTCTTTATCATCTATCTTTACCTCTGGTGTCATACATTCTCTTATCCCACCTCTTTCAGCTTTACTCACAGACATCTTTGTTCAGTGTACTTACAATACTGTGCTACCATCACACAGTATTATGCTATCTATTTCTGGATCTATGCAATCAATCCTAAACATTCTGTAGTCCTTCAGCATCAAATGGCTGATCTCTGCCCTCTTTCTATCTCCTGGTCGCCTGTGTTGTCAGCTTTTAACTCCCAAAATTGTTCATTAATGTCTGTTCATATTAGTGAGACCATACAGAATCTATCCTTTTGTTTCTGGCTAACTTCACTCAACATAATGTCCTCAAGGTTCATCCACATTATTACATGATCCATGTCTTTCTTCTGTCTTACAGCTGCATAATATTCCATCATGTGTATATACCACAGTTTGTTTATCCACTCATCCTTTGATGGACATTTGGGCTGTTTCCATCTCTTGGCAATTGTGAATAATGCTGCAATAAACATTGGTTTACAAATGTCTGTTTGTGTCTTAAGTTTCAGTTCCTCTGAGTATATACCCAGCAATGGAGTAGCTGGGTCATATGGCAAATCTATATTTAGCTTCCTGAGGAACCTCCATACTGTCTTCCAGAGTGGTTGCATCATTCTACATTCCCACCAACAATGAATAAGTGTGCCTCTTTCTCCACATCCTCTCCAGCACTTGTCATTTTCTGTTTTTTGGATAATGGTCATTCTGGTAGGTGTGAGATGATATCTCATTGTGGTTTTGATTTGCATTTCCTTAATAGACAGTGAAGTTGAGCATTTTTTCATATGCTTTTGAGCCATTTGTATTTCCTCTTCAGAAAAATGTCTGTTCATGTCTTTTGCCCATTTTTTAATTGGATTGTTTATCTTTCTGGTATTGAGATGCAGAATTCCTTTATATATTCGGGATATTAAACCCTTATCTGATATGTGGTTTCCAAATATCATCTCCCATTGTGTAGGTTGCCTTTTGACTTTTCTGACAAAGTCCTTTGATGTACAAAAGTGTTTAATTTTGAGGAGATCCCATTTGTCTATTTGTTCTTTGGTTGCTCGTGCCTTGGGTGTGAGGTCTAAGAAACCACCTCCTTTCACAAGATCTTTAAGATATTGCCCTACATTTTCTTCTAAGAGTTTTATGGTCTTGGTGCTAATGTTTAGGTCTTTGATCCACTTTGAGTTAATTTTGGTATAAGGTGTGAGATGGACATCCTCTTTCATTCTTTTGGAAATGGATATCCAGTTCTCCGAACACCATTTATTGAACAGGCTGCTCTTTCCCAGTTGCTTCGGCTTCACTGCCTTATCAAAGATCAGTTGTCCATAGATGTGAGGGTCTACTTCTGAACACTCAATTAGATTCCATTGATCAGTATATCTGTCCTTATGCCAGTACCATGCTGTTTTGAGCACTGTAGCTTTGTAATATGCTTCAAAGTCAGGTAGTGTGAGACCTCCCACTTCATTCCTCTTTCTCAAGACTTTTTTGGCTATTCGGGGCATCTTACCCTTCCAAATAAATTTAGTTATTGGTTTTTCTATTTCTGTAAAGTAAGTTGTTGGGATTTGAATTGGTATTGCATTGAATCTGTAAATCAGTTTAGGTAAAATTGCCATCTTAACTATATTTAGTCTTCCAATCCATGAACATGGTATGTTCTTCCATTTTTTCAGGTCTTGTTCAATTTCTTTTAGCAGTTTCTTATAATTTTCTATGTAAAGGTCTTTTGTGTCCTTGGTTAAGTTTATTCCTAAATACTTGATTCTTTTGGTTGCTATTGTAAATGGGATTTTCTTCTTGATTTCCTCCTCTTGTTGCACATTACTTGTGTATAGGAACACTACAGATTTTTGCGTGTTGATCTTGTAGCCTGCTACTTTGCTGTATTCATTGACTAGTTCTAGTAGCTTTGCTGTAGATTTTTCTGGATTTCCTACATATAGAATCATGTCATCTGCAAATAGTGAAAGTTTTACTTCTTCCTCTCCAATTTGGATGCCTTTTATTTCTTTTTCTTGCCTAATTGCTCTAGCTAGAACTTCCAGCACAATGTTGAATAACAATGGTGATAGTGGGCATCCCTGTCTTGTTCCTGATCTTAGAGGAAAAGCTTTCAGTCTCTCCCCATTGAGTGTGATGTTAGCTGTGGGTTTTTCATATATTACCTTTACCATATTGAAAAAGTTCCCTTCTATTCCTATCCTTTGAAGTGTTTTCATCAGGAAAGGATGTTGAATTTCGTCAAATGCCTTTTCTGCATCAATCGAGATGATCATGTGGTTCTTCTGCTTTGATTTATTGATGTGGTGTATCACATTAATTGATTTTCTTGTGTTGAACCAGCCTTGCATACCTGGAATAAATCCCACCTGGTCGTGGTGTATAATTCTTTTAATGTGCTGCTGGATTTGATTTGTGAGTATTTTGTTGAGGATTTTTGTGTCTATATTCATTAAAGAAATTGGTGTATAATTTTCTTTTTTTTGTAGTATCTTTGCCTGGTTTTGGTATTAGGGTGATGATGGCTTCATAGAAAGAGTTAGGTAGCTTTCCCTCTTCTTCAATTTTTTTGAAGAGATTGAGCAGGATTGGTACTAATTCGTTCTTGAATGCTTGGTAGAATTCACATGTGAAACCATCTGGTCCTGGGCTTTTCCTTTTTGGGAGCTTTTTGATGACTGACTCAATCTCTTTACTTGTGATTGGTTTGTTGAGGTCATCTATTTCTTCTTGAGTTAATGTTGGTTGTTTATGCTTTTCTAGAAAGTTGTCCGTTTCATCTAAGTTGTCTAGTTTGTTAGCATATAGTTGCTCATGGTATCTTCTCATTACCTCCTTAATTTCTGCAGGGTCAGTAGTTATATTTCTTTTTTTTTTGTCAGCCTAGCCAGTGGTCCATCAATTTTATTGATTTTCTCAAAGAACCAACTTCTGGTTTTGTTGATTCTCTCTATTGTTTTCCTGTTCTCAATTGCATTTATTTCTGCTCTAATGTTTGTTATTTCTTCCCTTCTGCTTGCTTTGGGGTTAGTTTGCTGTTCTTTCTCTAATTCCTCCAGGTGAGCAGTTAACTCCTCAATTTTTGCTCTCTCTTCTCTTTTAATATAGGCATTTAGGGCAATAAATTTCCCTCTCAGCACCGCCTTTGCTGCATCCCATAAGTTTTGATAAGTTGTGTTTTCATTGTCATTTGCCTCGAGGTATTTACTTATTTCTCTTGTAATTTCTTCCTTTACCCACTGGTTTTCTAAGAGGGTGTTGTTTAGCCTCCATATGTTTGTGAATATTATGACCTTCTGCCTTTTATTTATTTCCAACTTCATTCCATTGTGGTCTGAGAAAGTGTTTTGTATAATATCAATATTTTTAAACTTGTTGAGACTTGCTTTGTGACCCAACATGTGGTCTATCCTAGAGAATGTTCCATGAGCACTTGAGAAAAAAGTGTGTCCTGCTGTTGTTGGATGTAGTGTTCTATAAATGTCTGTCAAGTCTAGTTCATTTATTATACAATTCAACATCTCTGTTTCTTTAGTGATCCTCTGTCTAGATGTTCTATCCATTGATGAGAGTGGTGTATTGAAGTCTCCAACTATTATTGTAGAGGTATCTATTTCTCCTTTCAGTGATTGAAGTGTTTGCCTCATGAATTTTGGGGCATTCTGGTTTGGTGGATAAATATTTATGGCTGTTATGTTTTCTTGATGAATTGACCCTTTTATTAATATATAGTGTCCTTCTTTGTCTCTTTTAATTGTTTTGCTTTTGAAGTCTAACTTGTCTGATATTAATATAGCTACTCCCGCTTTTTTCTGGTTGTTGTTTGCATGAAATATCTTTTTTCCAACCTTTCACTTTCAGTCTGTGTTTGTCCTTGTGTCTAAAGTGAGTTTCTTGTAGACAGCATATAGACGGGTCCTGTTTTTTAATCCATTCTGCCAGTCTGTGTCTTTTTATTGGGGAGTTTAATCCATTTACATTTAGTGTTATTACTGTAAGGGCAGTACTTTCTACTACCATTTTGTTTTTTGGAATTTATATGTCATATCTTATTTTTTCTTCTCCTTTTACCTTTCCTGATAATCTTCATTTCTGCACTCTTCTCCAACTCTCTCTCTCTTGTCTTTTCCTATTAGCCTGTAGCACTCCCTTTAGTATTTCTTGTAGTGCCGGTCTCTTATTCACAAACTCTCTCAGTGTCTGTTTGTCTGAAAATGTTTTAATCTCTCCCTCATTTTTGAAGGAAAGTTTTGCTGGATATAGAATTCTTGGTTGGCAGTCTTTCTCTTTCAGTATCTTAAATATATCATGCCACTGTCTTCTTGCCTCCATGGTTTCTGCAGAGAAATCTGTACATTGTCTTATTGACTTTCCCTTGTATGTGATGGATTGCTTTTCTCTTACTGCTTTCAGAATCCTCTCTTTGTCTTTGACAGTGGAGAATCTGACCAGTAAGTGTCTTGGAGTAGGTCTATTGGGATCTATTCTATTTGGGGTACGTTGTACTTCTTGAATCTCTAATTTTCTGTCTTTTATAAGAGTTGGGAAATTTTCAGTGAATATATCTTCTATTACTCTTTCTGCCCCTTTTCCCCTCTCTTCTCCTTCTGGGATACCCATAACACGTATATTTGTGCATTTCATGTTGTCACTCAGCTCCCTAAGACCCTGCTCATATTTTTCCATTTTTTTCACCATCTGTTCTTTTGTGTGTATGAAGTCGAATGACCTGTCTTCCAGTTCACTGATCCTTTCTTCTGCCTGTTCAAATCTACTGTTGTGTCCCTCCATTGTGTTTTTCATCTCCTCCATTGTGGCCTTCATTCCCATGAGTTCTGCCATTTGTTTTTTTTAAGTTTATGAATTCTTCTTTATGGTCAGCCAGTGTCTTCTTTATATCCTTCAGCTCTTTTGCTATATCTTCCTTCATTTCATCAAATTTATTTAGCATTAGTTGCCTCCACTCCTGTGTCTCAGCTGAGCTATTAGTTTGTTCCTTTGGCTGGTCCATGATTTTGTGTTTCCTGGTATGGCTTGTTACCTTAAGTTTTCTAGGCATCTGATTCTCTTGATTAGTTTATTTTGGAGCTTGTTTTCTGTCTTTTACTTAGTGGTTTTCTTGTTGGGTGGCTTTGTTTTCTGGCCTCTGTTATTCAGTTCAACTTATTCTAGACCTCTAACTTAGGTTCTATTTAGTTGATCAGAATTTTTCCCCTCTTGTTTTTTCTGTTTCTTGCTCTGCCTCTATGTAACCTTTTTGTGAGTGGGTCTCCTCAGATATGGTCAGCCCTAGTCAGATTTTCCCAGTCTAGTGAGGCCCAGGTCTCATTGGGAGGGTATGGAGTTTTCCTGAGAATGAGACCCTCCTATGAGGCCTTTAGAAGTGGTGCTTTTCCTCTCCTGTCCAGCAGGTGGCGCTGACCAGCCCGCAGCTCCCCCACCAGTGTAAGGAGGTATGGAGACTTTAGTTCTCCTGGTGACTCTGATCCTGTCAGGGGCGTGGCTGACTGAAGCTGGAATCTGAATTCCGGCCCCTGGGGTATGAATTCCTAGAAGGAGGACTGCCAGTTGAGCTGGGCCTCCCTCCACTCTCCCAATCCTCAGAATTCCAGTTGTCTCTCAGGGGCACTATTCCCTTCTCCTCTCTCCTCTTTGGGGCCTCTCCAGGTAGATTCCTTGGTCAGCCTGAGTTGCCAATTAAAGATGGGGGTGGAGGCCTTCAGTAGTGAATACAGAATTCAAAGACACTGTAGGTACTCTGTCTCCCCTCAAGCCCAGCCTAGTCCCTCAACCTGGGCTTTCTGATAGAAAATAACCACATATATTACTTTTAGATTAAAAAAAAAAAAAGTAGAAAAGAAATCAAGAAAAAGAAAAAAGGAAAAAGAAAGAGTCTCTTTTAAACATTTTTCCCCAGCCTGGAAGTTTTGTCAGTGTCAGAATACAGCATTTAAAGATATGCTTTGGGCTATTGTCTGATAATTACTCTCCAACTGCTTCAGTTCCACCCCTGCCAGGGGACTATTGAAATGCAAAAAGATAAGGGATAAGCAAGAAGCCAGAAGGGACAAAATGTAAGGGAAAAAAAATGGCTTTTTTGGAGTCTGGGAATGGGTGCCCGCTTTTACGTGCCCCCACTTCTCGGAGCCCAGCCCTTCTGTAGCACCCCAGCTCCCAAAGTTAGTTAATTAATTTGTTAATTAATTCTGCAGTTGAGGCTGGTTTGAGCCTCCCTTCTTGCCCTCAGCAGATTGCTGTTTTTTGTTTTTTTTTTCCCCCCCTTTCAGGGAGCCGGCAGCAAGACAGTCTGTGAGGTCTGGGTGGGGAGGGGCGCTAGACCCCTGGTCCGGGAAACTTACAATGTTCGCTGCGATCTCAGCTTTTCCTCCAATTCCAAACTTGTGTCCAATGTGTGACTGATTACTGGAGACCCCGAAAACACTGTTTCATATAGTTCTTGGGTAATTGCCAGCTGCTCTAGGGGAGAGATGAAATTCTGCTCCTCACCACTCCACCATCTTGCCCCGCCTCCGGCCCATTATTTTTTAAAATACTGATGGCCTTCCTCCCACTTTGCAATGACAAATTCATTATTTCTATCTAGGGCTTCCTCAGAAGTACCTTCAGTGTCTATTTTTCTACCAAAAGTCTTTTAAAACTAATCTTGGCCTTTTCTATTAAACACCTAACAGTTCCTCCAGATTTTACTCCATACCCATATTTAAAGCTGTACAATTTTCAACTCAGCTCCCCACTTTCCTGGTACCAAAAACTGCTAACAGTTATGGGGTTTCTTTTTGAAATGATAAAATGTTCTAAGATTGTGTTAATGGTTGCATAACCTTGTGAATATACTAAAAATATTGGATTGTACATTTTAAGTTGATTTATTATGTGGTATCTGAATTAATCTAAATAAAGTTCATATTAAAAAAAGAAAAAATCTATCTAATAAGGTACACTTTGTGTCCCATTCATTTTAACTATTGCTTCTAATTATTTATATTTCACATATATAATACAGTATTAAAGGTTACTAATTTTAGAGGGAATTTTAATAGGATTTTTTTCATAATTTTTAGGATTTTTTTTTTGGTAATACAGATGTCTATCTTATTTAAAAAGTTACGAACAGATGGACTGCAGGGTCATCTTACACAATGACAAGAATGAAATCTATTGGAAAATTTTTGCTTTCACAAATCCATATAGGTCATTGTTAAATGTCTATACTTGTTATTCCAGATTTTACTATTCACTGGTAAAGTTACACTACATTGGATTCATAATAGGTTACATGACTATTTGCAGAACCCTACTGCAGTGAAGAGTTCCGACACACCAATGGCAATAGGAAGATGGTACTTTACAGATAAAAAACAGTTAATGGGCCAAGACCTGCAAAATACAAGTTGAAATCTATAAAAATTAAGTATTAAAGAGTTGATGGAACCACTGACCATGTATATATGTCAAAGAGTATCATTTTGGTCGTGAGTACTGGATAACATAAAAGGTGGCTGAATATTGATCATAAGACAAGAAAGAAAGAAGCATTTTAATTCCACCCATGACCAAAAGTAGAGAGCTTTGAATATGACAGGAATGGTCTTACTACATGAAAGAAATTTAGTTGCCAACTTGGGCACAGTGGTGGAGACATACATCATGTGAATAAAACAAGCTTAGTGAGTAGAAAATACATTGGAGTATGTAGTCCAGTGCTCATTAGGATGAGTTGAATCAGTATGATATTTCCCACCAGCATTACTGAAGAGAGGATGTCAACAGCAAGAAAGAGGAAAATGTTCATTTGGAGATATTGGAAAATATCAAGGTGTATAAGGTCTATTACAAAATGTCGATTTTCTGCCTTCATGTTTTAAATCAAGATATCAAAGCAGATAATTCCATGTAATAACATTGACTGTCCTTTAAGAGAATAAATAGTGACTACTAAATGCAATGAAATTTCCTTGCACCCCCTTAGGGGAATATGTCTCTCCCCATTTTAGTATATGGATCATTTTTTGATTTATATTATTTATACATTGTAACATGTTATATTAACATATTTATGAAAGGAATATTACCACTCTTATGAATGACTTGATGCTAATTTCTTACTGTAAATATAGATGAGATGCTGTCAGTCATGGAAAAAAAGGTATGTTAGTATTACGAAGATCTTGACAATGAGTCATTAAAAGGTAATTTTACCTGTACTAATCTGATTTGGCTAAGGAATATATGATAAATGGTCAAGCCAAACTAAGAAATTGAATTTTATCTTCCTTTTATTTTGATCCAAGACATGGAAAATTGATTCTAAAAATTGAACTTGCTCATTTGCTCAATATATTTGATTGTAGGAATTATAATTATGCAAAATTAGTAACATTATAATATAAAATTATTTTAACATTTTAAGCATATTGCTCACTTGTAATACCAAACAATCATTAATAAAGTATAGTACTTTGTTGTAATGATAATGAAAACTGGCTCATATTTTTATATCAATATAATGAAAAATAAACCATGCAGCTTAGGAGATACAATCATCAAATGGTAATTCTTTATAAACCAATTCCAGCAAGTCCAACCTGAATTTCAAAGTTATATATTTCATCCATAAATTAATTATTTTAACAAAATATGGGATAACATTATCAAGATAAATAGAAAAAATAAAACATTTTGACAGGATTGTGAAGAGAAAAAATGCAAAATATGAGATTTAGAGGAGTAAATTAGGTATGATATTGGGACAACTGGGCAACATAGAATAAGAGAAAGATGAGAGTATTATAGACTAAGGAGCTAATAGAAAATGTTATTGGAGAAGCAGGAATTTATTTTTTTCCTTTATTTTGGAAGCAATTTTTTCCTAACTTTTCTATTGTGGTTGTTGATAACACATGTAAAGATGTTTTTGGAGAGCTGAACTAGATAGCAGTTGCAAACAACTCACAATGTTGCCTGGCACACAGCAAGAAGTCAGTAAATATTAGCTTTAACTATGATGCTTATTACTGATGTTGGAGTGCCTATGGCAGATGGCACTCCTTATGGCAAATTAATACTGTGCTGGCACCTCTTTTCTTTACTGGCAGGACAATTTAAAGTTTGATTCTAGAGAAAACTGAAACTCAAGTGCAATAAACATGAGTTCCTGGTGAAGAAACTATCCAAAGCAGAGATTTAAAGTTTCTCTTTCCATAACTCTATTCAACATCAAGATTTGCACTGCCATTTATTTTACATAGAAATCCCCCTTACGCAGTTACACAATTATTCATTAATTAATTTATTTATACTCATTTATCAATCAACAGATAAATTCCTGAAAGAATGTTAAGTATGGGAAATAAAAAGATTTATACATGAAACCCTCACCTCAAGATACTTACAGATGAGAGTGATGGAAATTAGATGCTCAGGATTCATTGGAAGCATTCTTTCAGACATACACATGGGATGGAATGTGTTTTTGAAGAGGGCAACTAATCCTACCAGAGCTGTAAAAGATAAAATTGGAGCAGACAGTGACATAAGCAGGTGTCATGAGATATTCAGTAAGAAGTGTTAAAGGGAGATGTAGAAAATGATTCAAATTTAGAGCTAGAAAGAGATGTCAGAATCTTACAGGAAATTTAATATTTTGGCAGGCCACAAACCAATATTACAAATATTCCAAATATATAGACAGAGTAAGTTGCTTACTACACAGGAATATGTAGAGAAAAGAGGTTGGAGAATAAAAACTTTCCCTCTGTAACAGAGGATTTAGCTCAAATCTTATGTTGCATTGCTCAATAAAATCAGAATAAAAGAAAAGAAATAACAACACAAAAATAAAACCAAACCAGGTTAATTAAAGACAAGTTTCTTGGGCAGAATTGGATCATTTATTATCCCTTTGGATGGCCTCTGATCAGACACCACAGCACCACCTATGTTCACTCTATTATGTTACCATTTTCACCAAAATTCAATAGTTTCCATGGTATACATTCTGATGAATGCAATTTTCTCCATCATGAAATGATTGCAATAATGTTATTATGACCAGATACATTTACATGCCAGACATTTGCCCACCTCTGCATCCTTCATCTCCAGAGATTAAAAAATATATGAATGGCAGGAGGTGGGTAGAGAATATTGAAAATACTAGCATGTTTACACACAGTAAAACAACACAGTTACAGCAGAAAAGGTAAAGCATATAGGGTTGATTTGGCATAAATTTCCATGAATATATCAACAAATAAATATCAAAAGAAGCCAAATACAAACATTTATTAAGGAACCTATACTCCAAATAATTTTATATCATGGGACTCTGTTTAGAAATTTAGTGCATATGAGAACTTGCCTACGATAGGAATGATGCTACTAAATGTATGCCCAACATTGTGTAAATATGACTAATCCTTATTTTTTTCCCTTAACCTTCATATTCCAATTACACATGAGTTAAATTAGAATTGCATTGAATCTACATTTCAGCTTGTGTATAACTGACATCTTCTCATTATAGGTCTTCTACCCATGAACTTGTCATGTGTTTCCATTTATACACATCATCTTTCATTTCTTTCAGCAATGTTTAATTTAGCTTCAAATGTAGAGGATTTGAAAATACTTCTTTCACATTTCACCTTATAATTTGCTCTCATTTTAATGACATTGTATATTTAAATTTACTTTTGAGCTGCTGCTGATTAATTTTGTATATTGATTTGTATTCAGGATGCATGCTAAAATTACTTATTAGACTAAAGAGATTGTTCCTAGATTCTTTGGATTTTCTATGTACACCTCCATTGCCTGTATGAATGAACCTAGTTTTACTTATTTCTCTCAAATCTGTATGCTATTCTTTTCATGCTGTACTGAACAATTAAATACAACACATAGTGAATATTCCTGATATAATTACCAATATTCAAGGAGAAATTATTCAATTGTTCACTATAAGGTATGACTGATGTAGGGTTTTTTTGTGGACTCCCTTGTCAGATTAAAAAAGTTCCCTTCTACTTTCAGTTTTCTGAGAATTTTTAATGCAAATCATTGCTTAATTTCATCAAATTTTTCTGTCTCCATCAAGTTGGCCACAATTTTTTTTTTCTCATTAAAGGTGGATTACAGGATTCTCAATATGTAGACAAATTTTCACCCTTAAAATACATCAAATTTATGTAATTTTACATGTCTTTGGACTAAATTTACCAATATTTTGAGTTGAGTTCCTGGGTCTGAATTTATAAGACATATTCATCTACATTTTTGATTTTTGCAATGTACATAGTAAAGTGTAGTTTGAAGTTATTTTCCCTCATGGAATGAATTCAAAATATTTCATTTTTTTATTATCTGGAAACTTAGAAGAAGATTGATTATATAAATAATATATATTATATAAATATATATTATATAATGTATATATAATGTATACATAAATAATGTATTATATATAAATACATACTCATGTTGGAAATTATAGTCTTTTGTAAAGATGCAATTTCATTTAAATTATTGAACACAATTTTTCTCTGTTTATTAATTATACTGAACTTTATATTTTAAGGAGTTGGTTAAAGATGGTTCAATATGCAGGTTCCATTTTGAATGAGCTCATTTATTCAATATCTTGGGCAACTCCTTTTGTGATCTCTAATCCTAGCATCAATAACATGTGATTAAAAAAATAAGGGGGGCTGTTCACTTTCTCACTGAGTGTGATGATGGTGCTCAACTGAGGCTGCTTCATTACCACTGCCTTCAAAGACTGCAGCATCCCAGTGTGGCTGTGCATCTTGCAGATCATGCTAAAATTTGTAGAAGACTTCATTGGACCTAGAGAAAGAAGTGATGTGGGATTCATTACGTTTGATATAACTGCTGATCTAGAGAATCTGTTTGATTGGAATGTTAGGCAGTTGTTTCTTTGTTCATCAGCAGAATATTCAACAAAACCTAATGCTCTGAACCAAGTTTTCCTTCAGGACAAGATTGTTCTGAGAGGAGATAATCTGAAGCTCCTGTTGAAAAATATGGAAACAGAATATTTTTCTTTGATGATGGAAATGATCTCAGGGGAAACAGGAATGTCACCTGAACTCTATCTTGGAACATGGTACCAAATGCTGGACTTCTACCCTTGTCACAGAATCAGTACATGAATCTGTTCCACTTCCAGATAAATATGAAGTAATGAAGAGTTATTAAATTATTCTGAATTTGAAGCAAATTTTTATACTTAATGAATTGTATCTCATTTATCTCTTCCCTTGCATTTTCATTTTCTTTTGGTTGTTACTTTATTATGCTTTTATTGTTTTTTTTTTGGTATAAGAACTAACATCAAAAGACATGTTTGAAGGGAAAGGTTAATGGGCTATTTAAACTTAAATTTACAAACAAGACATAAAAAAGGACAGCCACCAAAGTGGAGTATTATAGAATAAGACAACTTTACAATAATAAGGATTTGCAAATATATATATATATATTTGATGTATTCCCTATATTACCAGTATTCCTTATGGAATATAAAGTGAGCATGAAGGATAGTTAAAACTTTCAGGTGCCTGTATAGTCATAAGAACTCTGTAATTTTTCCCTTCCATTCATGAATTTTCAGATTGGATGTGATTTAGAAGTAAATATTCTCTTCTGTCACTTTTGGGGTATATCTGACTACTGGAAAAATTAATAAGTTATTTACTAGAAATAATAAACCTGTTTAGAGAACAGCCAAAAGTGACAGAATTTTATTCCATTACTCTTAGGAATGCCCATAATTCTTTTTCTTCCTGATGACTAGCAACATTCTTCACTTAAAGACTGAATAACTCTTTATGTGCTATAAGTCATTTAAACCCATTTTAATTCTCTTAAGTCAACCAATTGTTTGTCTCATTGTGCTTTTCCATTTACAAAGCATTGTCATGTATTTTATTGTATGTGATCCTCAATAATCTAATGAGGTAAATAGTGCAAGTGGTACTTTCACTATTTGCAGATGAAGAAGCTGGATCCCAGAGGTTTAGTGAATTTCTCAAGGTCAAATAGCCATCCAGGAATGGAATTAAAACTTGAACTCAAATCTTTTGATCCTCTAAGCTTATCTTCTCTCCTATACCTCATATTACATACTAATCAGATTTCACGTACAATTTTCATTATATTTTTTGTTACCCTGCACATCCTTTCCTGTCACTCCCTGCAGAGGTTTGTCATCCTGTATGGAAGTGACTAATTATCAATCTGCACAACTTGCATAGAGGTAATAGCTCATTTTATTCTCTGCACAAGTTTGTTTTACTTACATTAAAAATGTAACAAAATCTACATGTATTTAAAAATAAATACTTTAGAGATTAAATACATAATAATCCATGATTAAACATATGATCCTGGTTAGCATAATTTTTCCTGCAGAGGGCAGATAAGCATCCTCAAAAGTAGCAACTGCAAATCAATTAATCTTAAATGCAAGACCAAACACTGTAGTTACATAATCATCAGTAACCAAAAAGGGCTACTGTGCTAGAACAGTTTAATAGCTAACATTTTGTTTTCTTTACCTCATCTTAAATACATCAACATTGAATTACAACATTAATTTTAACAGCAGTTGTATGTAGTCATATAGTTCAAGGAAAAGGTTGTGTGTAAGACCTTTTCAAGCCACTGGAAAGGTCAATGGTATATTACCATGAATGTTAGTCTGGATTTGCCTCCCAGCTTTTTCGTTTAACCCTTCAGGATCTTGGTTTCTTTATCTGTAAAATGACAGAGCTGGACTAGATAACTTAAATGGTTATCACGCAGTTCTGTAAAATTTGTTGATTCTGTTCAGTGAAGAAATTAAACAGAAAAGCACTATATTAATGTGAAGACAGGAAGATGATTAAAAGACTAACACATAACCTATATTGGTCTGACTTTCAATTAGATGATACATCAAGAAAATTTAGCTTTATTTAGTTAGTGTTCAAATATTAGATATGGAAACTTAAAATATGTGGACATCAAAGCTTAGAAATTGGTTATGTTCTTGGTAAGAAAGGCATGTACAGTAAGCCTGCAGTGTCAGTCAAACCTGGATAGTGGCTTAAGAGTTCACTATACCTCTATGATGAGTCACTCTGTTAGTTTGGTAGATATGAGTGTTGAAATTTACTTAAGCTACAATTTATCTTGTTTATTTGAAAAAAAACATTTTTATGGACTCTGATGAGGAAGAGTAAAGAAGCCAAATTTTGTTTTGTTTTGTTTTTTGCTTTTTGGTTTTTTTTTTAATTTGGCTAAGAGTAACTGCTCAGGATAAGAATATTTCAACATGGGAATAAGGCTCCCTCTCAGGAATTCATTTTTGGTGTGCATAGCTTTATTAGTTTACCATAATTATACATTTTTAAAAATTGACTTTTGTTTGGTTTGATAACAATATCATCTATCCTAATACCAATATTTTAAAGAAGTCTCATAGTTTCTACAAGGAAACAAGGATTCAGATTTGTTAACACCTAAGTATGATTAGAATTGTCTGAACCTACAGATGATTCTGGTAAAAGGGAATAATGATTGCAGGGCACTAATCTAAAGTAGTTGCACTTAAAAATAAATGAATTTTAAAATGTATTCAAATAACCCTTTTCTCTAGCAGTTTAACCAAGAGAAGCAGCTATGTCAGTGATTTTTATTCCCCTGTTCATTAAATTTGGTTTCTTTATGCTTAAGGAAAAAAACAGTCAACTTTAGAAGTTTCTTAGAAAGTGATAGGAATGTGACTTCCCCATAATTACAGATTTTTTTTACTTATTAAAAATAAATTTACCCATAATTACAGATTTTTGCTGGGTATGGCCAGCCTCTCAGCAGCACTGAGATGGGATTAAAGGTTATAATGAACATTTTTCACTATTGTCTTCTGTCAAAGTTTAGACACCTAAAGTTTTGGAACTTTGACATATTGTTTAACAAAGGTATTATTTTATTTAACATTTTTGAATGGCAAAATTTTTTTAACATTGACATGAAATGGGTTTATGGGGAAAACATAACTTCTGAG
This sequence comes from Choloepus didactylus, assembly GCF_015220235.1. Taxonomy (NCBI): domain Eukaryota; kingdom Metazoa; phylum Chordata; class Mammalia; order Pilosa; family Megalonychidae; genus Choloepus; species Choloepus didactylus. The sequence continues at coordinate 83,236,379 of NC_051322.1, forward strand.
CTTTGGTAGTAAACAAACATCCGTTTCCAAAACTTTTCTTATTTTTAGCAGAAAGCCTATGTGTACATTTTATGTGACTGCCAGTGATTAAGAAGTCTGTTTCAAAAATTTGTTGCATGTTTTTAATGCAATTTGGGAAATTGTTTACTTTACAAATACAGACTCAAGAAAAATTTATGAAAATAATGAAGATAAGGTTTGATGATGTTCTTCATTGCAGTAAATATTTGGCAATTTTTCTAATGAAAACTTTGTTTATGGGTGAAAGTTTGCATTTTAAGACTTTGAGATTTATGCTTTTTGTGTGGAGCTGCTGGACTAAAAGTAAATGGAAGAAACTAAGTCTAGTAAACATCTTCAGAATATTTTTTCTTCTTTCTTTCTTTTGGAGGTGGAGGGGAGTATTGCCTGTGTGAAGGGAGGTTAGTTAAACCTAAAATAGCCTTCCCAGAGACTGTATGCTCCTATACTAGACTGTGAGCTGTTTCAGAGCAGTCTGTTGGATTTGTCTTTGCATCTTCCTCAGGGCCTAGCATAATGCCTTGCACATAGTAGGTACCCAATGAATGTTGAAGAATGAAAAAAAAATAAAAAATTAGGGGAACCACCCAAAAATATTTGATACTTGGGATAAGTAATTTTCTAAATACTATGACACTTGATACTTAATGTCATAGGATAAAATTTAATGATAGACTGGATTTCTGTGTTTGTCTACTTTGCTGAACATTTAGAAAAATATAATGGGGGTTAAATAATTTTCCATAATTTACTTCTTGTATTTTTTATCTAGACATAAAATGTGACTGAAGTAATTTCATCAAATTATTAATGTAAATGTACTCCTCACATTTTCTTATTTTATTGGTGAATAAGTCATTTCATATATGGAAATAGAATTATTAGCAAAGACCCTAAGATCCAACTCTCTTATCAAGCATCAGAGGTAAAACTTGACATTTTGGATATGAATTAGCACAGAAAGTTTCCAATGTTTGCTAATAGTAGAAAGTGAAAAATATTAATTGCAAGTTGTAAAAAAAATGGAATATGATGGAGAAATATGCAATAGACAGGATGGAGCAGATGTTATATTGGAACATAAGATGGGATAGGAAAGAACAAATGGAAGTTACTATTTCAAGTTGTTCACCTCTATTTTTTTTCTGTGAAATGTCATCTATTACTTACATGACTTTAAATTTGTAGGTTCAGTAATTTTTAGTTTGAAAAATATTGTCTTTACCTAAAACAAAGATAGAAGGTTCCATGTATTATGAAACAAATAAATACAATAGAAGGAAAGGATTTAAGAAACAAAAAGATTTGGCCCATTTTCATTCTGAAGTCCACTAGTGTCAAATGACTTGATAATAATTACAGTGAATAAATTGATAACGTCAATGTCAGTAATGGTATTGGTACTGTCCACATATCTCTCTTCTTCAGGGAATAACTCTTTTTCTTCCCTTTGAATCTTTCAAATTATGTGCAAATTCCTCTCATTGATGGATGAAGTATAAAAAGACTGGGATTCTGGAAAATGTAGTTTCCAGTTCTATCTGGCTTTAAGCTATGAAATGAGGCCTGGGGATAAGTGATAGGATCTGACTACAGGCAACCTAGCATATGAAGGTGGATCTCTATGTAAAATCAGATGATATCTGTGGAAGAATTTATTCTCATTTATTGTAAAATAATCATTAATGAAAAATTCTTCTCACCTCAATATTTACATGGAATGCAAAAAGATAAAACTTTTAGTTTTCTTCAAGAAATTTCTAATATATTTTTGCACCAATTCAGTTTTAATATTTAAATTTTCCAAATTACTAAAATGAATAACACCAGATTAACTGAGAAAAGGACAAATTAATTCAAAACTAGTTTTCATACTCTGCCTTTGCTTCAGTAACTATAGTGCAGATATTTTTCCTTTATTTTCCTAGATATTTTGGTATTTCTTCCACAAAAATCACAGGTCTGGAAGAATATATGGCTGGTTTCTAACTTTATGATTCCTGTAATGAACTTTTTTGTGTGCAAGCACCTCCCAATTGCTAATTCTTGTTGTATTTGTATTTAACACTATCTTGTCAAACATTCTTAGTAGAGTACTAAAATGCTAAAATCAAACCTTATTTCAAGCCCGACAAGAACACTGGCACTTTGGCAGTATACACATGATCAAATTATGGCTCCACTACTCACTCTATGAGTGAAATTAGGCAATTTCTGTATCTGAAGATTGCAGATATTATTCATACAGCATTCCAAAGAGGGACAATCAGAGGTATGAGGATTTATTATATAAATGAATCTCTCAAAACTCTGCCTGGCATGTGAGATGCACTCAATGAACCTTAAATTACTTTAATATAATATATTCACAAGGACCTTAAATCAGCTCTGCCCCAAACTAATATTCCCAGTTTCCAATACACAATTAGAGATTTCATTTGTAACCATGTTAAATTCTTAGGATTGTTGTAAATATCTCCTTCATGCCATATTTAGAAAAACATTTAGTGATAATTTTGGGATTAGGCTGCTCACAGACTTTTAATGAAATAGGTTCAATTGCATATATATACAAATGAATATAAAGAGTTATGAATATTTTTAAACAAAATAGATCAATGGACTTTATGTATATAAATCATGTGCTGTGCATGTGTGTATGAGTATACCTGTAAAATATATGTGTATATGCATACTGTTATTTTTAAGTAAGAGAATGTATTCAATAAATGATGGATCCACACATATATTTCATTAGGTAAAATATCTTTCACCTCATTCAAATTTCTTATTTGTGTTCTTGATGATACCAAAAGGAAAAATAAACCTATACATTATGGGTCAACTCAGATTCCTAATGTTATAAATCCATAAAAATCACAAACCCATCTTCATATTGAGAAGTATTTCATATCTCCTAACATCTGGAACTGTTCCATGAAGCTTTTCATTAATTATTTATTTATATTCAGAAAATCCTATAACAGAAATTCTCTTATCATCACCATTTGGTAGATAAAGAATAAAAGGAAAGAAAAGTTAAATTATGTATCTGAAAGCATTAATAAGTTACGATGTCAAGAAAGAAACAAACTCATTCTGGATCCAAGGCTTCAGCTATTGAACAATGCCCTGGGATTACACCACTGCAATTTCCCTGTTCTTACATGGAAACTGGTAAATAAATTACTACATGGCTGAATGATATTTTAGTTTGCTTGCTTCCAAGAGAATGCCTTCTTAATTTGGGCATTTGAAGGACAATGGAATAGTTTTGCTTGGCCTACCTAAGGAAACAGAAGGGCAGACCAAGTACATTTTCACTGTGTACAGTGCAGGTAGAATTGTAATTTGCTCAAAAATCTGTAGTAGATAATTTTGTGTTTTATTTATCATCATCAGTTCATTGGCAATGTATGGCCCTGACAGTGAAGGAAGATGAAACTCTGGATTTATCTGTGCAATACTTTCTTTTACACAAATAGAGTTCAGCTGATATCTTGAGGAAACATATAAAAGGTACAATAGTCTTTTCCTAGTATGTCTGAAAAGAAAATAGGATTTAGATTTATCCAATAAAATTTCAATTAAATAATAATCATGATGATAATATTATTATTATATGAGTAGTTAATTTATTTGACATCATCCTTGCTTTGAAGCATAGCTAAAAGTAACATTACATAATAATCAAATCTAATGTTTAAGTCAGCATAAACATAAGTTAAATTCAGCAACATTTAAATAGTAATTTTTTCCAGTTTTTTTCTATTCATCCTTTCTGGTTATTGCCTGACATCCTACAGATATTCTTCAATAACAAGAAAAGAAATGTTTCTTAAACAGTATGTGAATGACAAGAAAACAATAATTAATACATAGCCTTTGAATATGTTTTGAAATGGGAAATTGAAGAGATTTATTTGTTTTATTTATTTATTTTCCTAAGTGAATTCATAGTAGAAAACATTTTTGAAAGCTTTAGATGTAATAATTTTTAAATTATTAAAATAAAATTTGCATAATAGCTTGTTATGCTAACATTGGGCAAAAGTTCATGAGGCAAAAATGCATCCTTCAACCCCAGGAGTGTTTAAGCTTAAGTGAATGGATATTAGATAGCTTTATTATACATGGGACTTAAAAATCTACAAGGTGACTACTTGAGAGAAAGATGAATGGGACTTTGAACCCTTCATATTCTGAGATCCTACTGTGACTTAAAATTAATAAATTGGCTCTGCAGACTAAAACATGCATTGCTTTAAAAGGTACTAAAATTACTAATTACACATCAATATATTGATGAGAAAAATCATCTTTTCACCAAGTTACAGAGCAGTATATGAAATAACATTTGTGAAAATCATTTGAGCAGTATAAGGTTACATTTTATGTTAAAACCACATTGTGTGATTATATCTACCTTCTAACATTTGGATTTATACTTCAGCATACATTGACAAGAACAAAATATTCATTTCCTGAAAGCATGCCAATCTACAGAATCACTGTTTCAGTTTGCTAATGTTGCTGTTTTGTAAAACATAAGAAATGGATTGGCTTTTATAAAGGGGGATTATTTGTTTACAAAGTTACAGTATTAAGACCATAAAGTGTCCAAGGTAAGATATCCATATATCCAGGAAAATCACCTAATCAAAGGTATTACCCACAGTTGTGTGGGTCACAACTCCATGGAAACATCCAATCAAGAGGTCACACCCTAATCAAAAAGATTAATCAATCTTAGCCCACTAGATTGCATCAAAGAACACATTTTTTTCTGGGGGACATAATAGAGACAAACTGGCACAACACACACCCTGGCCCACAGAGAAACATGGTCTTTCCATATACAAAATGCATTCATCCCATTACAATATCATAAAAACTTAAATTATTTCAGTAACAATAGGTAAGTACAAGATCCCATCAAAATCAACCACAGGTGTGGTCTTTTCATAAAGCAAAATTCCTCTCTAGCGGTGGATCTGTAAAACTTAGAACAAGTTATCTGCTGCCAATATACAAAGGAGGGACAGTCAATAGGATAAACATTCCTATTGCCATAGGGAGAAATTGAAAGGAAAACAAGGTTTACTGTAGCAAAACAATTCCCAAAAACTGCACAGAAAATTTCATTAGATTTCAAGTCTAAGCATCAATTATAGAATGATGTTTTATCCTTGAGGCTTCAGAACACAGCTGTGCAACCCTTTTCAAAGGCTTACACAGCAGTCCTTTTCACTCTAAACACAGGGGTAAGTGCTCCAACAGATCCACATATTGGGGAGACAACCTTTTCCTCTGACCCACTCTCCTCAAGCATCAGGGTTGCACCTGGACTCTCTTCTATTTCTGGGAAACACACTCAACCCCTTCAGGACAGTGGGGTGGTGGTCAGACCAAATTCCCAGGGAATGTGTTCCACCCTCTCTCAGGCTGAGCATGGCAGCACTCTTCCTGAGTATCGAGGTGGAAAGACCGCTCTCTGCCTCTTGGGCAAGCTCATCCTTTCCATGTATGTGGGCTGCTCTGGTCTTCCTATCCTAGCTCTCTTGACTCCAAACCCCAATATCCATGGCTCTGAATAAATTTTTCCTTCAATTTTTTCCTTCTCCATCTGCTCCAGTCCAGACTGGCAGTGATTCTGTTTATACAGCTCTTGCAAAAATTCTGTATGCTTGGCACACAGTTTGCAAGGGTGAAAAACATCAGACAATATGACCTTCCACAAATCCTTTCTAGAAAACCCCATCTATAATCCTGGCTTGTACCGAAATGGTGGTCGGTTTTTGTTTGGTTAAATCCTCACATGGGGCTGTAGCCACTGGGGTTTCACTTTTTGGATGTCCAGTCTTCCAAACCACCAATTTCTGGTTTCTTTGTACCAAAGGGTTCATTTCTCAGCTTATCTCTGTCCTGTTACATTTTACTATAAGCTGTACACAGAAACCTGGATACATCCTCCACAGGTAGTCTGGAGATCTCCTAAGCTAAGTATCCCAGCTTGTCACTTTCAAATTCTGCTTTTCATCTAACACCATGACACAATTTTGCCAAATTCCCTGACATTTTAAAACAAGGATCACCATTATTCCAGTTGGAAAGGACACATTAATAATTTCTGCTAAAGACCTCATCAGAAGTATCTTTAGTGTTCATATTTCCCCAGTCTCTTTAAAACAATTTAGGCTTTTTATGTAAAGATCCTTATAATTCTTCCCAGAATCTTACCCTTATCCATTTAAAAAGCAGTTCCAATATGTTTGGTATTTGCAAACTCAGCAGCACAAGAACCCCACTCCTCTGGTACCAAAATCTGTTCTAGTTTTTTAATGCTACCATTTTGCAAGACACCAGAAATGGATTGGCTTTTATAAAGGGGGTGTGCCAGTTTGTATCATGGACCCAAAAATGCCATTATCTTTCATGCAATCTTGTGTGGGCAGATGTATTAGTGTTGATTAGATTGTAATTTTTGTTTCCATGGAGATTCAACCCACCCAACTCTAAGTGATAACTCTGCTTAGATAATTTCCATGAAGGTGTGGCCCTGCCCATTCAGCTATTCAGCAAGGGCCTTGATTAGCTTAGTAGAGCAGTATATAAGCTCAGGCAGAAGGAGTGAGTTTGCTACAGCCAAGAGGAGCACTTTGAAGAATGCACAGGAGCTGAGAGAGGAGCAGAAGATTACAGAGACATTTTGGAGATGGCCTTTGAAAGCAGACTTTTGATCCAGGGAAGCTAAGAAAGGACAAACATCCCAAGAGCAACTGAGAGTGACATTCTGAAGGAGAGCTGAGGCCTAGAAAGGAATGTCCTGGGAGAAAGCCATTTTGAAATCAGAACTCCAGAGCAGATGCCAGCCACATGCCTTCCCAGATAACAGAGGTTTTCTGGATGCCATTGGTCATTATCCATTGAAGGTACCCAACTGTTGATGTGTTACCTTGGACACTCTATGGCCTCATGCTGTAACTGTGTAACCAAATAAACCCCTTTTATAAAAGCCAAACCATTTCTGGTTTTTGCATTCTAGAAACATTAGCAAACTGAAGAGAGGGTTTATTTGTTTACAAACTTAGTCTTAAGACCATAAAGTGTCCAAGGTAAGGCACCAACAATAGGGTACCTTCACTGGAGAAAGGCCATTGCATTTGGAAAACCTCAGTTGACTGAGAAGGCACATGGCCGGTGTCTGCTTACTCCCAGGTTGTATTTCAGAATGGCAAGCTCCAAAATGTCAGCATCAGCTTTCAATGGTCATCTTCAAAATTTCTCTCAGCAGCAGCTTCTCTGAGGTCCTTCTATTTGTGAATTCTTTTTTAGAGGATAACAGTGATTAAATCAAGACCCATGCTGGATCAATATCTCCATGGAAATGGTCTAATCAAATGTATTACCCACATTTGTGTGGGTCACATCTCCAAGAAAACATCCAATCAAGAGGTCACACTCTGTGCTGGCTTGTATATATTATGTCCCCAAGAAAAAGTCATATTCTTTATTGCATTCTTATGGGGGCAAATGTATTAGTGTGGATTGGGTTGGAACCCATTGGTACAGTGCCCATGGAGATGTGGCCCATCCAACTGTAGGTGATAGCTATGATTGGATAATTTACACAGAGGCATGGCCCCACCCACTCAAGATGGGCCTTTTTAATTTACTAGAGCAGTAGATATGCTCAGACAAAAGGAGCTCCTATCTAGCTGGAGCTGGAGACATTTTGAAGGCAGCCATTGGAAGCTGATGCAGACATTTTGGAGAATGACATTTTGAAATGCAACCTGAAAGCAAGCAGACACCAGCCACATGCCTTATCAGCTAACAGAGGTTTTCCAAATGCCAATGGCCTTTCTCCAGTGAAGGTACCCTTTGTTGGTGGACACTTTATGGCCTTAAGACTGTAACTTTATAACCAAAAAAAAAAAACCACCTTGATAAAAGCCAGTACATTTCTGGTGTTTTGCATTCCAGCAGCATTAGCAAACTAGAACACACTCTAATCAAAAAGATTTATCAATCTGTTCCCACAAGATTGCATCAAAGAATATGGCTTTTCCTGGGGGAGATAACAGACACAAACAGGCAAAATTACATACCTATTTATTTGTTGGTAAAGAAAGAATAGCCAATCAAAAGTAATCCAGACTCCAAAATTCTTACTGACTTTCAAAAATATACTTATCACTACAATCATGACTTAGGGCAGAAATGTGAATATCCTTAACTCTTTGGAGTCCCTGGCATTCTCCTCTGATGGAGGTTCTCATGAAATACATAGTCTATGATGTAGCAAGTTCAAAGATGATAAATAAAATTTAGTAGACCCAACAGGGAGTCTCTGATGTTAAGCCCAATATCAGCACAACCAATATCTAATTATGATTCTATTCCCTGTAAATGCCCAGCTCCCTCAGAAAACAGAATTTAAATCTACAAGTAAGTTGTCATGAATTCCCTGTATTTTACACCTGCTAATCTCATAGCTAAGCAACCAGGTGCATTTTACCATATTGGAAATGTAGTCTACATGAACCAGAGAAAATTTCCTCACAATGTAATCCCTTTCTCTGTCTATGAAAGTCTGTTCTCTCTTTGTCCAGTGAAATTTCCCTCTACCTCATGTTGTTGGAATCTTCCTAATTAATGAATTGATTCAATAAAACTCTCTGAGATATAACCAAATTTTACTCAGGTTTTGATTCTAACAGTTATTTTGGTGATCATGAAGGGACCCAAAGGAAACTGCTGGTGGCTCTATGAATAACCTGAGGAAAATTGTGGTACCTGCTAGAACCCATTGTATTCACTGTTCTTGCTATCTCCTCAGAGTAATCTGTGATTTCCTCTTGGGTATGAGCATCACTCTTTGGGTTTGAGCTCTCTGATCTCACTGAGTTCCTATCCAAGGGTTAAAAGGCTGATTATTCCTGGCAGGAAAGTTCTTTATAAGGAATCTGAGCCCTTACCCTTTGGTTTTTATTTTTTATACAACTTTATTGAGATATAATCACATAACATACAATCAGACAAAGTGTACAATCAATTGTTCAGAGTATCATCATATAGTTGTGTTTTCACTACCAGAATCAAACTTTGAACCTTTTCATTACTCCAAAAAAAAAAAATTAAAATTAAAAAGAATATCCAAAACATCCCATTCCCCTCCTCCCTCCGTTGTTCATTTACCTTTTTAAATAAGTTAATTGAGATATATTCACACACCCTACAGACATCCATAGTGTTCAATCAATTATTCACAGCACCATCATACAAATTGTGCATTTATAACCACAATCAATTTTTGAATCTTTTCTGTACTCCAAAATAAAAAAGTGAAAAAAAAAGAAAGACCATCTAAATATTTTCATCCCCTCCATTCCACTCTACTCTTCACCAATTTTGAGAAATCTTTTCCCACTCATCTGTCCATATACTGGATAAAGGGAGTGCAAGCCACAAGTTTTCACAGTCACACAAGCACACTATGCAATCTACATATTCATACAGTTACCTCCAAGAATCCAGGTCACTGGGTTGCAGTTTGACCACTTCAAGTTTTTGCCACTAGCCATTCCAACACACTAGAGACTAAAATGTGATATCTATATAGCACATAGGAATACCCTCCAGAGTGACCTCTCTACACCATTTGAAATATCTCAGCCACTGGAACCCTACTTTGCTTCATCTCTCTTACTCCCTTTGGTCAAGAAGATCCTCTCAATCCCACAGTGCTGGGTTCAGGCTCATCTACAGTAGTCATTTCCTATGTTGCCAGGGAGATTCACGCCCCTGAAAGTCACATCCCATGTAGAGGAGAGTGTAGCACATTCAGTTGCTGAGTGTGCTTAGAGAGAAAGGGGGCCACATCTGAGCAACAAAGAGGGTCTCTGGGGGGGAGCACCTAGGCAAAATTATACATGGGCTTAACCTCTCCCTTGCAGCAACTAACCTTACAGGGGAAGGTCCCTTGATTGAGGGCTCAGCCCAGTAAGTTGGCAGTCCTCAGTATTTGCGGGTAAGTCAGCAACAGCCCAGATTGGAAAATCCAACTTTCCAAATTTCTCCCCAACTCCTCAGGGCGACCTGTAAATACACATATGCTCTCTGCCCATATAACTCTGGGATTTATTGGGATTTCACCCTAGTCTGTACAAACTCACCAAATCCTGCTTCCCATTCACAACCCCTGCAACTATGGTGCTCAAAAAATTTGTACAAGTTAGATTATCTAAGGAGCTACAGAAAATATAGATACTGCACCAGATAAATATATCCTCCCTTTGTCTCACACATAAGTTGTAGTTTTAAAACCCAGTCAGTATCATCCTTTATTCTTAGGCATGATTTGCTTAGTAGTAACCAGATCCTCTTTGTTCATATTGCTAATTAAAGTCTGAATACTTTTTCAGCTTTTTCAACAGTTGCTGTATGGGGTAATACCACCTTTTATTGCTGCCAAGTTCTAACTCTGAGTTTCATGTGTCACACAGATACCCAAAATTCCAGAGACTGAACAGGTTATACACAAGGAGCTCAGCATCTCAGGATTTAGAGATAACCATTACAACTCAGAAACAGATGTGACTGCTGTAAGAGCTTACAATTTAGAGGCCATTACAGTAAACATTTCCTGATACACTCTGTTCTAAGATTCAGTTCTCAGAGTTTACACATTATAATCAGTCCATATTAGGGAGGCCTTATAATGTTTGTCCTTTCATTTCTGGTGTGCTGCACTCAAAATGCTGTACTCAAGGTCTATTTACCTAGTTGCATGTCTCACAGCTTCATTTCTTCTCATCATTACTCAACTTTCCATTGTATGCATACATGGCAGTTGACCATTCTGTCAATCAGTCAATGCACTCCCAGGTCAGCCCCTTCCACTGCCAAGAGTGAACACTGCTGCCAAATATACTGGTGAGTATTTGTCTATCCATGTCCCTGCTCTCTGATCTTCCAAGCATGTGCCATATACTGAGGTTGCAAGACATTGAAACCCCCACAAACCTAGCTTCTTCTGGACCACCATACTGTCTTGCAGATAGGATACACAATTCTGCTTCCCCACCAATGGTGAATACATACATCCCCCTCTTCAAGTTCTTTCAAACACATGTGACCCTCTGCTCATTTTTCCCCTGCAATTTTATAGGGGTACATTCCATTACCATACCATCATCCACAGTGTACAATTGTTTACAGTATCATCATATTGTGCATTCATCTCCACAATTAGCACTTATACATGTTCATTACTCAAAAAAAAAAAAAAAAAAAAAAAAAGAAATGAAACAAAAGCAAAATACAAAAGATAAAACACCACTACCCAAAATCCTCCATATCCTCTCCAGCACATGTAATTTTGTTTTTTGGGTAATGGCCATTGTGGTAGGTGTGAGAAGATACCTCATTTTGGTTTTGATTTTCATTCCCTGATAGCCAGTGAAATTGAACATCCTTTCATAGTTTTTGAGCCATTTGTATTTTTTTTTTTTTCAGAAAAGTGTCTTTCCATGCCTTTATCCCATTTTTAATTGGATTGTTTGTCTTTCTCTTGCGGAATTGTATTATTACTTTGTATATTCTGGTTATTAAAACCTTATCTGAGATGTAGTTTCTGAATATTGTCTACCATTGCATAGGCTGCTTTTTCCCTTTTCTGACAAAGTCTGTTGTGGTACAAAAGTGTTTAAATTTGAGGAGATCCCATTTATCTATTTCTTCTTTGATTGCTCATCATTGGATAAGAGGTCTAAGAAGCCACCTCCTATCACTAGATTCTTAAGATACTTGCCTACAGTTTCTTCTAAAAGTCTTATGATCTTAGCACTAATGTTTAGATTCTTAACCCACTTTGAGTTAATTTTTGTATAAGGTGCCAGAGAAGAGTCCTCTTTCATTCTTTTGGATATGGATATCCAGTTCTCCAGACACCATTTATTGAAGAGACTGCTCTGTGCCAGTTGCTTTGGTTTGACTATCTTATCAAAGATCAAAGGTCCATAGATGAGAGGGTCTATTTCTGAGCACTCAATTCATTTCCATTTGTCAGTATATCTATCTTTATGCTAGTACCATGCTGTTTTGAACACTGTTGCTTCATAGTACACTTCAAAGTCAGGTAGTGAGAGACCTTCCACTTCCTTCCTCTTTCTCAAGTTATTCTTGGCTTTGTGGGGCAACTTGCCCATCCAAATATATTTTGTTATTGATTTTTCTATTAATGCAAAGAAAGTTGATGAGATTTTAATTGTTATTGCATTGAATCTATCAATCAGTTTAGGTAGAATTGATATCTTAACTATGTTTAGTCTTTCAATCCATGAGCATGGTATGATCCTCCATGATTTTAGGTCCTGTTTGATTTCCTTAACAATTTCTTATAGTTGTATCTGTGTACATCTTCTGTGGCCTTGGATAAGTTTCTTCCTAAATACTTGATCCTTTGGGTGGTATTGTAAATGGAACTTTTCTTGGTTTCTTCCTCCTCTTGCACATTACTTGTGTATAGGAACACTACTGATTTTTGCATGTTGATCTTGTAGCCTGCCACTTTGCAGAATTCACTGATTAGCTCTAGTAGATTTGTTGTAGATTTTTCTGGATTTTCTACATAGAGGATCATGTCATCTGCAAATGGGGAAAAGTTTACTTATTATTCTCCAATTTTGATGAATTTTATTTCTTTTTCTGTCTAATTGCTCTAGCTATAAATTCCAGCAAGAAGTTGAACAACAGTGGTGACAGTGGGCATCCCTGTCTTGTTCCTGTCCTTAGAGGGAAAGCATTCAGTCTTTCCCAATTGACTATGATGTTAGCTGTGGGTATTTCATATATTACCTTTATCATATTGAGATTGTTTCCTTCTATTCCTTTGCTTTGAATAGTTTTCATCAAGAAATGATGTTGTATTTTGTCAAATGCTGTTTCTGCATTGATAAAGATGATCATGTGGTTCTTCTGCTTTGATTTATTTATGTGGTTTATTACATTAATTGATTTCCTTGGGTTGAACCAGCCTTGAATACTTGGAATAAATCCCACATGGTCATGGTGTATAATTCTTTTAATGTGCTGCTGGATACAATTTGTGAGTATTTTGTTGAGGATTTTTGCATCTATATTCATTAAAGAGATATGTCTACAATTTTCTTTTTTTGTGGTATCTTTGACTTTGGTGTTAGGGTGATGTTGGCTTCATAGAATGAGTTCGGTAGCTTTCCCTCCTTTTCTATTTTTTGCAGTGTTTGAGCAGGATTGATATTAATTCTTTCTTTTTTTTTTTTTTGTGTTTATTTATTTTTTATTGAAATATGTTTACATACCATACAATCATCCAAAGTATAAAACAATTGTTCACAGTATCATCACATAGTTGTGCATTCATCACCGCATCAATTTTTGAACATTTTCATTACTCCAAAAAACAAAAATGAGACTAAAAATAAAAGTAAAAATAACACCCAAAACATCCCATACCCCTCCTCCCCCATATTATTCATTTACTTTTTTTTTTTTTTACAAAACAAATTGTACTTTCGATTGTTTACAGTACCATTACATAGTTGTACATTCATCACCTAAATCAATCCCTGACACCTTCATTAGCACACACACAAAAATAACAAGAATAATAATTAGAGTGAAAAAGAGCAATTGAAGTAAAAAAGAACACTAGGTACCTTTGTCTGTTTGTTTGCTTCCCCTACTTTTCTACACATCCATCCATAAACTAGACAAAGTGGAGTTTGGTCCTTATGGCATTCCCAATCCCACTGTCACCCCCCATAAGCTACATTTTTATACAACTGTCTTCGAGATTCATGGGTTCTGGGTTGTAGTTTAATAGTTTCAGGTATCCACCACCAGCTACCCCAATTCTTTAGAACCTAAAAAAGGTTGTCTAAAGTGTGCGTAAGAGTGCCCACCAGAGTGATCTCTCGGCTCGTTTTGGAATCTCTCTGCCACTGAAGCTTATTTCATTTCCTTTCACATCCCCCTTTTGGTCAAGAAGATGTTCTCCATCCCACGATGCCGGGTCTACATTCCTCCCCGGGAGTCATATTCCACGTTGCCAGCGAGATTCACTTCCCTGGGTGTCTGATCCCACGTAGGGGGGAGGGCAGTGATTTCACCTTTCAAGTTGGCTTAGCCAGAGAGAGAGGGCCACATCTGAGCAACAAAGAGGCATTCAGGAGGAGACTCTTAGGCACAAATACAGGGAGGCCTAGCCTCTCCTTTGCAGCAACCGTCTTCCCAAGGGTAAAACTTATGGTAGAGGGCTCAACCCATCAAACCACCAGTCCCCTATGTCTGTGGTCATGTTAGCAACCATGGAGGTGGGGTAGGCGAATACCCCTGCATTCTCCACAGGCTCCTCAAGGGGGCACTACATCTTTTTTTTTTTTTTCCTTGTTTGTCTTTTTTCTTTTTTTTTTTTTTTTAAATTTCCCTTCTTTTTTCAAATCAACTGTATGAAAAAAAAAGTTAAAAAGAAAACAAACATACAATAAAAGAACATTTCAAAGAGACCATAGCAAGGGAGTAAGAAAAAGACAATTAACCTAAGATAACTGCTTAACTTCCAACATGTTCCTACTTTACCCCAAGAAAGTTACATAATATAGCAACATTTCAGTGAACTTGTTCCTACTACATCCATCAGAAATTAACAGACCATAGTCATTTCTGGGCATCCCCAGAACGTTAAATAGCTTATCTGTTCTTCTTGGATTATTGTTCCCCCTTCCTTAATTGCTCTCTACTGCTAGTTCCCCTACATTCTACATTATAAACCATTTGTTTTACATTTTTCAAAGTTCACATTAGTGGTAGCATATAATATTTCTCTTTTTGTGCCTGGCTTATTTCGCTCAGCATTATGTCTTCAAGGTTCATCCATGTTGTCATATGTTTCACCAGATCGTTCCTTCTTACTGCCGCGTAGTATTCCATCGTGTGTATATACCACATTTTATTTATCCACTCATCTGTTGAAGGACATTTGGGTTGTTTCCATCTCTTGGCAATTGTGAATAATGCTGCTATGAACATTGGCGTGCAGATATCTGTTCGTGTCACTGCTTTCCGATCTTCCGGGTATATACCGAGAAGTGCAATCGCTGGATCGAATGGTAGCTCTATATCTAGTTTTCTAAGGAACTGCCAGACTGACTTCCAGAGTGGCTGAACCATTATACAGTCCCACCAACAATGAATAAGAGTTCCAATTTCTCCACATCCCCTCCAGCATTTGTAGTTTCCTGTTTGTTTAATGGCAGCCATTCTAACCGGTGTTAGATGGTATCTCATTGTGGTCTTAATTTGCATCTCTCTAATAGCTAGTGAAGCTGAACATTTTTTCATGTGTTTCTTGGCCATTTGTATTTCCTCTTCAGAGAACTGTCTTTTCATATCTTTTGCCCATTTTATAATTGGGCTGTCTGTACTATTGTCATTAGGTTGTAGGATTTCTTTGTATATGCAAGATATCAGTCTTTTGTCAGATACATGGTTTCCAAAAATTTTTTCCCATTGAGTTGGCTGCCTCTTTACCTTTTTGAGAAATTCCTT
This sequence comes from Choloepus didactylus, assembly GCF_015220235.1. Classification (NCBI taxonomy): domain Eukaryota; kingdom Metazoa; phylum Chordata; class Mammalia; order Pilosa; family Megalonychidae; genus Choloepus; species Choloepus didactylus. The sequence goes on from NC_051322.1 coordinate 83,251,994, forward strand.
TGAGGTGCAGAAACTTCTAAGCTTGAGGAGTTCCCATTTATCTATTTTCTCTTTTGTTGCTTGTGCTTTGGGTGTAAAGTCTAGGAAGTGGCCTCCTAATACAAGGTCTTGAAGATGTTTTCCTACATTATCTTCTAGGAGTTTTATGGTACTTTCTTTTATATTGAGATCTTTGGTCCATTTTGAGTTAATTTTTGTGTAGGGGGTGAGGTAGGGGTCCTCTTTCATTCTTTTGGATATGGATATCCAACTCTCCCAGCCCCATTTGTTGAAAAGACCATTATGGCTCAGTTCGGTGACTTTGGGGGCCTTATCAAAGATCAGTCGGCCATAGATCTGAGGGTCTATCTCTGAATTCTCAATTCGATTCCATTGATCTATATGTCTATCTTTGTGCCAGTACCATGCTGTTTTGGCAACTGTGGCTTTATAATAAGCTTCAAAGTCAGGGAGTGTAAGTCCTCCCACTTCGTTTTTCTTTTTTAGAGTGTCTTTAGCAATTCGAGGCATCTTCCCTTTCCAAATAAATTTGATAACTAGCTTTTCCAAGTCTGCAAAGTAGGTTGTTGGAATTTTGATTGGGATTGCATTGAATCTGTAGATGAGTTTGGGTAGAATTGACATCTTAATGACATTTAGCCTTCCTATCCATGAACATGGAATATTTTTCCATCTTTTAAGGTCCCCTTCTATTTCTTTTAGTAGAGTTATGTAGTTTTCTTTGTATAGGTCTTTTACATCTTTGGTTAAGTTTATTCCTAGGTACTTGATTTTTTTAGTTGCTATTGAAAATGGTATCTTTTTCTTGAGTGTCTCTTCAGTTTGTTCATTTCTAGCATATAGAAACATTACTGACTTATGTGCATTAATCTTGTATCCCGCTACTTTGGTAAATTTGTTTATTAGCTCTAGTAGGTGTTTCGTTGATTTCTCAGGGTTTTCTAGATATAAGATCATATCATCTGCAAACAATGACAGTTTTACTTCTTCTTTTCCAATTTGGATGCCTTTTATTTCTTTGTCTTGCCGGATTGCCCTGGCTAGCACTTCCAGCACAGTGTTGAATAACAGTGGTGACAGCGGGCATCCTTGTCTTGTTCCTGATCTTAGAGGGAAGGCTTTCAGTCTCTCACCATTGAGTACTATGCTGGCTGTGGGTTTTTCATATATGCTCTTTATCATGTTGAGGAAGTTTCCTTCAATTCCTACCTTTTGAAGTGTTTTTATCAAAAAGGGATGTTGGATTTTGTCAAATGCTTTTTCAGCATCTATTGAGATGATCAATTGATTTTTCCCTTTCGAGTTTTAATGTGTTGTAATACATTGATTGTTTTTCTTATGTTGAACCATCCTTGCATGCCTGGAATGAACCCCACTTGGTCATGGTGTATGATTTTTTTAATGTGTCTTTGGATTCGATTTGCAAGTATTTTGTTGAGGATTTTTGCATCTATATTCATTAGGGAGATTGGCCGGTAGTTTTCCTTTTTTGTAGCATCTTTGCCTGGTTTTGGTATTAGATTGATGTTAGCTTCATAAAATGAGTTAGGTAGTGTTCCATTTTTTTCAATGTTTTGAAAGAGTTTGAGTAAGATTGGTGTCAGTTCTTTCTGGAAAGTTTGGTAGAATTCCCCTGTGAAGCCATCTGGCCCTGGGCATTTATTTGTGGGAAGATTTTTGATGACTGATTGGATCTCTTTGCTTGTGATGGGTTGGTTGAGGTCTTCTATTTCTTCTCTGGTCAGTCTAGGTTGTTCATATGTTTCCAGGAAATTGTCCATTTCTTCTACATTATCCAGTTTGTTGCCATACAGTTGTTCATAATATCCTCTTATAATTTTTTTAATTTCTTCAGGATCTGCAGTTATGTCACCTTTTTCATTCATTATTTTGTTTATATGGGTCTTCTCTCTTTTTGATTTTGTCAGTCTAGCTAGGGGCTTGTCAATCTTGTTGATCTTCTCAAAGAACCAACTTTTGGTGATATTTATCCTTTCTATTGTTTTTTTGTTCTCTATGTCATTTATTTCTGCTTTAATCCTTGTTATTTCTTTTCTTGTACTTGGTTTAGGATTGGTTTGCTGTTCATTTTCTAGCTTCTTCAGTTGATCCATTAGTTCTTTGATTTTGGCTCTTTCTTCCTTTTTAATATATGCGTTTAGTGCTATAAATTTCCCCCTTAGCACTGCTTTTGCTGCATCCCATAGGTTTTGGTATGTTGTGTTCTCATTTTCATTCGTCTCTATATATTTAGCAATTTCTCTTGCTATTTCTTCTTTAACCCACTGATTGTTTAGGAGTGTGTTGTTTAACCTCCAGGTATTTGTGAATTTTCTAAGTCTCTGATGGTTATTGACTTCTAATTGTATTCCATTGTGGTCAGAGAATGTGCTTTGAATAATTTCAATCTTTTTAAATTTATTGAGGCTTGTTTTATGTCCCAGCATATGATCTATTCTGGAGAAAGTTCCGTGAGCACTAGAAAAGTATGTGTATCCTGGTGATTTGGGATGTAATGTCCTGTATATGTCTGTTAAATCTAATTCATTTATCAGATTGTTTAGGTTTTCAATTTCCTTATTGGTCTTCTGTCTGGTTGATCTATCTATAGGAGAGAGTGATGTGTTGAAGTCTCCCACAATTATTGTGGAAACATCAATTGCTTCCTTTAGTTTTGCCAATGTTTCTCTCATGTATTTTGTGGCACCTTGATTGGGTGCATAGACATTTACGATTGTTATTTCTTCTTGCTGAATTGCCCCTTTTATTAGTATGTAGTGTCCTTCTTTGTCTCTCAAAACATCCCTGCATTTGAAGTCTATTTTATCTGAGATTAATATTGCTACACCTGCTTTCTTTTGGCTGTAGCTTGCATGAAATATTTTTTTCCATCCTTTCACTTTCAGTTTCTTTGTGTCCCTGTGTCTAAGATGAGTCTCTTGTATGCAACATATTGATGGTTCATTTTTTTTGATCCATTCTGCGAATCTATATCTTTTAATTGAGGAGTTTAATCCATTTACATTCAACGTTAAAACTGTGAAGGCATTTCTTGAATCGGCCATCTTATCCTTTGGATTATGTTTGCCATATTTTTCCCTCTCTCTATTAATATCCTTTATTGTACCCATACCGAATCTCTTTAGTACTGAACCTTTCTCCAGGTCTCTCTGTCCTGTCTTTGTTTCTCTGTCTGTAGGGCTCCCTTTAGTATCTCCAGTAGGGCAGGTCTCTTGTTAGCAAATTCTCTCAGCATTTCTTTGTCTGTGAAAAATTTAAGCTCTCCCTCAAATTTGAAGGAGAGCTTTGCTGGATAAAGTATTCTTGGCTGGAAATTCCTCTCACTCAGAATTTTAAATATATCGTGCCACTGCCTTCTCGCCTCCATGGTGGCTGCTGAGTAGTCACTACTTAGTCTTATGCTGTTTCCTTTGTATGTGGTGAATTGCTTTTCTCTTGCTGCTTTCAGAACTTGCTCCTTCTCTTCTATGTTTGACAGTGTGATCAGTATATGTCTCGGAGTGGGTTTTTTTGGATTTATTCTATTTGGAGTTCGCTGAGCATTTATGATTTGTGTATTTATGTTGTTTAGAAGATTTGGGAAGTTTTCCCCAACAATTTCTTTGAATACTCTTCCTAGACCTTTACCCTTTTCTTCCCCTTCTGGGACACCAATGAGTCTTATATTCGGACGTTTCATATTATCTATCATATCCCTGAGGTCCATTTCGAGTTTTTCAATTTTTTTCCCCATTCTTTCTTTTATGCTTTCATTTTCCATTCTGTCATCTTCCAGGTCACTGATTCGTTGTTCAACTTCCTCTAGTCTTGTACTATGAGTGTCCAGAATCTTTTTAATTTGGTCAACAGTTTCTTTAATTTCCATAAGATCATCCATTTTTTTATTTAGTCTTGCAATGTCTTCTTTATGCTCTTCTAGGGTCTTCTTGATTTCCTTCATATCCCGTACTAGGGTCTCATTGTTCATCTTTAGTTCTTTGAGTAGCTGCTCTAGGTGTGTCTCTTCTGGTCTTTTGATTTGGGTGCTTGGGCTTGGGTTATCCATATCGTCTGGTTTTTTCATATGCTTTATAATTTTCTGTTGTTTTTGGCCTCGTGGCATTTTCTGACCTTGATAGGGTTCTTTTAGGGTTTGTAGACCAGTTGAAGTCCTTATCTCTAAATTATCAGATCTACAGCTTCGTGGAGTACACTTTCTCTAACTAACCAGCAGGTGGCATCCACGAGCCACCTGTTCTCCACAAGCCAGATCTCCCCTGCTTAGCCTTTTTGGTGAGTGGGGGAGTGAGTCTTGTGGGGCCCAATTGGTGTCCCAAGCTTGCGTGTGTAGTTGTTGTTGCCTGCCCTGTATGTGGGGCGTGTTTCTGGGCAGTCGGGGAGGGGTGGTGGCCCTAACAATCAAATCTCCCTGATGATCCTAGAGTTTTAAAGCTACTGCAGTAGTCTAATCCTTCAGTTCAGTCCTGCCACAGTTTGTCTCTGCCACTGACCCACAAGTCTTTGGTATTGGCGTATGGCTCCTGAGACTTGCAAGTGGGCCCCTCTTCCAGGCCGTGCACCCCGGGTCCTCTGTTGAGGGATGACTGTGCTATGTCACAGGTGAGTGCCGTCCCCCCAGGGCAGTTCTGGGCTGCTGGGCTGTGTTGGGAGGCTCCCAGTCTGCTCAAATGATGGCTGAATGGGGCTCTGTTAATTCACACTGCTCCCCCTTCCCAGCTCTGGGACATTCAGCTGAGGTTGCAGGGAAGGCTAATGTCCACGCCCAGTTTTGTGGTGTGTGCCTGTTATTTGAAGCACTTCCGTCACACTGGGTTGTTTGGGGCAGCTCTGGGCTATGGGGCTGGGGACGGGCAGGAGTGTTTCCTGTCCACCAGGATGGTGGCTGTGAGCGGACACCCCCCTTTTCTTGGGAAGTTGTGTTGTTTAGTGAATTTTCTCAGCCACTGGATTATTGCCTTTTGTCTCAGAGCTCTCTTAGTTCTGCTCTTGACTTGACGTGCCCAAATTTCAATTCTTTGAAGCTTTCTGTATTGAGCTTCTTAGAGTAATTGTTTTAGAAAAAGCAAAAAGGATTTAAAAAAAAAAAAACAAAAAACAAAAAAAAACGGCCCTCCTCAGAGATCTAATGGGTTATTGAAATGCTAATAGACAAAGCCACCAGGGCCATTAAGGAAAGGTCCACAGGGCAGAGAGATCAGCCTTGCTTCGGGATTTGCATATGCGCCTCAAGGCCTGATCTCCGCCCTTCCCCTTTCTGTGTTCAGCATTACTCCAAAAATCCTCTGCTTTTATTTTGGAGTTTTTCGTGTTGTTTTTTTTCTATGCCTGTCTCCTCTCTGCTGGGCTGGCTGCTCTCAGAGTCTCTGGTGTCTGGCTTCAGTCTATCTATGGTTGAAGTTTGAATCAGTAGAATGAGTTTCCGATAAGAGCAGCCACTGCAATTCTCCCTTCTCCTTCCTGGAGCTGACAGTCCGTCCTCCCCCGGGACTGAGCCTGGCAGGGAGGGGGGCGGGTCCCCTGGCCGCAAAAACTTACAGATTTCGCTGATCTCAGCAGTTCCACGTTTTCATGAGTGTTGTATGAAGTATGCCCAAAGACAGATTGCTCTGTGGTGTCCAGTCCACGCAGTTCCTGGCTTTTTACCTACTTTCCTGGAGGAGTAACTAAAACATACAGCTCACCAGTCTGCCATCTTGCCCCGCCTCCCTAATTCTTTCTTGAAAGTTTGGTAGAATTCACATGTGAAGACATCCGGTCCTGGGCTTTTCTTCTTTGGGAGCTTTTTGATGAATGATTATATCTCTTTACTTGTGATTGGTTTCTTCAGATTTTCTATTTCTTCTTGATTTAAAGTTGGTTGTTCATCCTTTTCTAAGAAGTTATCCATTTCATCTAGGTTGTCTATGTATTGGCATATAGTTGCTCATAGTATCCTCTCATTATCTCCTTTATTTCTGTGGGATCAGTAGTTATGTCCCCTTTTCTATTTTGATTGTTATTTGCACCTTCTCTCTCTCTCTCTCTGTTAGCTGAGGTAAGGGCTCATCAATTTTATTTTTTTGGTCAAAGAACCAGCTTCTGGTTTTGTTGATCCTCTCTATTGTTTTCCTGTTTTCAATTTCATTGATTTCTGCTCTAACCTTTATTTCTTTCCTTGTGTTTGCTTTGGGGTTATTTTGCTGCTCTTTCTCCAGTTTTCCTGGGTGAACAGTTAATTCCTCAATTTTTTCTCTTTCTTCTCTTTTAATATAAGTATTTAGGGCAATAAGTGTTCCTCTCAGCACCACTTTTTCTGCATTCCATATGTTTTGGTATGTTATGTTTTCATTTTCCTTTGCCTAGAGGTATTTAGTGTTTTCTCTTGTAATTTCTTCCTTTATCCACTGGTTGTCTAAGACTGTGTAGTTTAGCATCATATATTTGTGAATTTTCAGATTTTCTGCCTGTTATTAATTTGCAGCTTCATTCCATTATAATCTGAGAAGATGTACTGTATAATATCAAATATTTTAAATTTGTTCAGACTTGTTTTATGACCCAACATGTGGTCTATTCCTAGAGAATGATCCATGAGCTCTTGAGAAAAATGTGTATCCTGCTTTTGTGGAATGTAGTGTTCTAAAAATATCTGTCAAGTCTAGATCATTTAGCATACATTTCAACATCTCTATTTCCTTATTGATCATCTGTCTAGATATTGTATCCATTGGTGATAGCAGTGTATAGAAATCTCCAACTATTATTGTAGAAGCATCTAATTCTCTCTTGAGTGTTGACAGTGTTTGCCACATGTATTTCATGGCACTGTGAATCAGTGTATAAGTATTGATGATTGTTACGTTTTCTTGATGAATTGTCCCCTTTATTAATATATAGTGTCCTTCTTTGTCTCTGTTAATTATTTTACAATTGAGGTCTAATTTGTCTGATATAAACATAGCTACTCCAACTTTTTCTGATTGTTGTTTGCATGATGTATCTTTTTCCAACCTTTCACTTTCAGTCTATTTTTATTCTTGTGTCTGGAGTGAGTTTCTTGCAGGCAACATATAGATGGGTCTTGTTTTTTAATCCATTCTGCCAGTCTATTTCTTTTTATTCCAGAATTTAATCCATTGACATTTAATGTTATTACTATAAGTGCAGTACTTTCTTTACAATTTTCTCTTTTGGAATTTATTTGTCATATCTTATTTTTTACTTTCTCTCTCCCCTTTTACCCTTCCTGATACTCTCAATTTCTACACTCTTCTCCAAATATCTGTCTCCTGTCTTTTTCTATCAGCCTTTTGCACTCCTTTTACTGTTTCTTGAAGCACAGTTCTCTTATTCAACAAACTCTCTCGTGTCTGTCCGTCTGAAAATATTTTGATCTCTCCCATATTTTTGAAAGACAGTTTTGCCAGATATAGGATCCTTGGTTGGCAATTTTTCCCTTACAGTATCTTAAATATATCATACCACTGCCTTCTCATGTCCATGGTTTCTGTGGAGAACTCTGTATGTATCTTACAAAGCTTCCCTTATATTTGATGGATCACTCTTCCCTTCTTGCTTTCAGAGTTCTCTCTTTGTCTTTGACATTACACCATCTGATCAGTAAGTGTCTTGGAGTAAGTGTATTGGGATCTATTCTGTTTGGGGTATGCTGCACATCTTCATTTTGTAATGTTATGTTTATCAAAAGAGGTGGGAAATTTTTAGTGAGTATTTCTTCTATTATTCTTTCTTCCCCCTTTCCCTTCTCTTCTCCTTCTGTGACACCCATAACACACATTTTCACGTGTTTCATTTTGTCATTCACTTCTCTTAGACCCTGCTCATATTTTTCCATTTTTTCCCTGTCTCTTCCTTTTTGTGTAGGCTTTCAGGTATTTTGTCTTCTAGTTCACTTATCCCTTCTTCTGCCTCTTCAAATTTGGTGTTGTGTAAGTGTCCATTGTGTTTTTCATCTCTTGTATTGTGCCTTTTGTTTCCATAAGTTCTGCCATTTGCTTTTTTCATACTTTTTGTTTCCTCTTTATGTTCACTCAATGTCTTCTTTATATCTCTCACCTCTTTTACCATATCTTTTCTTAGCTCATTGAATTGACTTGATTTTTGCATTGATTTAGGAGATCTGTTTGGTTATTAATTAGTTCTTTCAATTCCTGTATCTCAGTTGAAGTGTGAGTTTGTTCCTTTTGCTGGTCCATATTTTTGTGTTTCCTAGTGTGATTTTTCTTAAGCTATCTAGGTATCTGATATTCTTGATTAATTTTTTCTGGAGATTGTTTTAACACTTTTACATAGAGTTTCCTTGTTGGATGGCTTTGTTCTCTATCTGTTCTTTGGAATGAAGTTCAACTTATTCTAGACCTCTACCATAAGTTCTGTTTAGTTCTCAGTTTTTATTCTCTTGTTTTTCTGGTTCTTGCTCTGCCTTCATGTAACCATTTTGTAAGAGAATCTCCTCTGATATGATTGACCCCAATAAGATTTTCCCACTCAGACCTAAGTCTCAGGAGAAGGGTATGGAATTTCATGAGAATAAGGATCTGTGTGTTGTCAGACTCATCTGTGAAGCCTATAGACTCTGTGCTTTTCCTATCCTGTCCTTCAAGTGGTGCTTATCAACCTGCAGCTCCCCACCAGTGTAGAGGTGTTGCATGTGCCTTAATTCTCTCCAGACCTTGTCCCTGTCAAGAGTGTGGCTGACTCAAGTTCATTTCTGTTTTCCAGCCCCTGAGCACTGAGTTCTCTGAAGGAGGTCTGGTCACCTGAGCTGGGCCCTGCCTTACCATTTTCTTAGGGAAATTTCTCCCACAGTAGAATCATTGCTTTGTCTCTCAGAGCTATCTTATCTCCACTCTTTCCTAGGACCAGCAGCCAATTGCAAATCTTTGGGGTTCTCACTAATGGGATACTTAGAATAGTTATTTCAAAACAAACAAGAAAAAGAAAAAGAACAGCCTTTCCCCAGCCCCTGAGTTCTGTCAATTATGAACTATTTAAAGATAAGCCCTCTGTGACAACTTTAATTCTGCCCTTGAAGAGGGGGTGGGTTAACAGAAGAGCTCTGATTGGCTAATGAAATGTAAAAATATATGGAGTCAGAGAGCAAGAGAAGAGGAAACAAGAAAGCAGAAAAACCTGCTTTTCAGAGAAAGACCCAAGCTTCCTGGACATGCATGTGTGCCCTTCTCTCTATTCTGAACATCTCCAACTCTAAAAGTCTCTTCTTTTCCTGTTTTCCCTAGCCCTGTATCCTCTCCACCTAGCTTATTGCTCCTGGATTCTCTAGTGTATGCTCTCAGTTTATCTGTGGTTGGAGTTTTTACTCAGCAGTCTGAGTTTATTAATCAATTCTGTAACTGGGGCTGAGTTGAGCTTTCCTCCTGGTGGTTCCTGGCACAGACTGCTTCCTCCTCCCTTCAGAAACCAATGACAAGACAGTCTGCTGTGTCTAGCAGGGAGAGGTGTTATCCCCCTGGCCCAGGAGACTTACAAGATTCACTGAGACCTCAGCTGCTTCACATGTTACAGACTGTTGTGTGATGAGTGACTGATCACAGATTTCACAAAGGTGGCTGTTCCACACAGCTCCTGGCTATCTACCAGCTGCCCCAGAGCTACCTTTGGTTTTGTTCATAGTATTTCTGCCATGATGTTTGCAGCATTTGCTGCTGGTGAAGGAATCCTCAAAATCTAAGGACATTCTACTGTATTATCTTAGACCTTGACCTCCCTGGCATTAAAATCCCTGGGAAGCTTGACCAAATCTTCCATCTGCTGGCTGTTCCAGTTGGCTGTCCAGGACTCTGTCATGGTTTTGCTCCACATTATATGCTGTTGAGTCTCCCCAGAGGTACAGGGTTCTCAGATCCCATTTCACTCCATAAACACTATCAGGAATCACAAGGATGGTTCATAATTCCTTCTTTCCTTTGCCAGGGCTTACTAAGTACTTCTCTGATTCAAGACACAGCTGCTACCCTGACTTTTCTACCTTTTGGTAACCAACCCATGCACTGGTCATTGTGGGTCTCATGAGATTGAACCTGCCCTGAGATCCATACCTCAAATTTCTTGGTTTCAAATCAACAAATACATCTACAGTTTCCATTTCCCCAATACTGTATGCCTATATTTGTGACCCCAAGGGGGTACTTTGAATGAAGGATCTAAAATATCTTACTTTTCTATAGAAAATTTTACCAACTTCCTTCCCATATCAATACAGGTTCTTACCTCCCCTTTCATCACAAATGACTTTTTAACATCTAAAGAAGTTATAAACATTGTGCTCTGGTTCATTAAGTCTTTGTTGTTTATTTGCAAAAGCAAATGTTTAATTTTAATAGCAGAATATTTTTGCAAAAGTAACATGGTATTGCAAATTCAATGTACTTCCATTTATTTCAGATAATTTTACAGGAATTTTGAATCATTTTTATTTTGAAAATGTTTACAGTGAACACATATTACCATTAATTTAAGAATGTAAGTACTTCAAAAAACTTGATGTTATCTAGGAAAAAGTTGCTTTAGTATACATTTTCAAAATATCATAAATTATAGTTAGTAATACTTTAATTGTCATAATGATACATAATATTTTATCTGGTATTTCCAACCAAATGGGAAAACTTAAATGTAAAATACTGTGTACCTAATATTTAAAAGATAAAATCACCCAAACTTTGTTAATGATAAAAAAAATTCAGTCAAATAAATTAGCATCTAATATATTTTAAAAAGAAATTAATTTAATAAAATAAATACATGCATATATATATTTACATGTCTTTTTCAGTATATTCTTCCCATCTTGTTTTAATTTATTAATGTGTTTGCCAATTTAGTAACAGGCAAATGAGTTAAAATAAATTAGTGCTTAGACACACTATTACTATACATTTACTAAATATGAGTATACAAAATACAGAAAACTTCAGTTAAATGATACATTTTGGGAATGAAATTGACAACATTTGGCTCTTTACTGAATTTACAGTTACCAAGCCTGTGAAAACATCTGAAAAAAATTTCACAACCTCCCTACCCTCACCCCCAACACATATCCTCTGCTACACCCTGGTCTGGCCTAAGGCCATCCAGCCTTATTTCATGATTCATCTTCCATCTGTCATGTCTCAATGGGATTGCCAAGTGAACAAAAACAATATAATTATTAAAATAAACTTTCAAGTAAAGAAGCCTGGAGTAATGTTTTCAGATGGTTCTCCACAGATGTATCTAAAATATCAAGGTCAGTACTGACAGGTGAGAATGTACTTTTATATAGGAAGCACTTGTAGAAATCTGCTCAGGTGAAGCATGTGGGACTGCTATGAAATAAGGCATGCTGATTCTAAATTTTATTTTATCAGGAAGACATATAAAAATGCATTTGAAGAACTTTGATTAAAAATTGGACAGAATTGGTCTTTACATAGTACTGATATAAATGACTGAAGAATTCCAAATATCTAACTAGGTGTCAAAAATATTTTTTTTATTTTACTAAAGGGTATAACATTTCCACATACAGTTCTTTAAAAAGTAAAAATCAAAAACTAACTGACTATTCAGCACTTTTTAAGTCAAAGTTCTGTTTTTGCCCAAAACATTACTTCTATTAGTTTCTGGAAAGAACTTTTGTGATCACAAATAATATATTCTGTTGTGAAGGTAAAAAGTGATGACTTTATACATACTTCAGTGCTATATGTTATGTATGAATTTCTGTTTCCATATTCATGTAAAAATAGACACTTGAAACATAATGATAGTGGTTGGTCAATGTCAAATAAAATAGATGTGAAATTGATGAAACCAAATATGGTTGAATAATTTATTTAGTCATATATGACCAAGAATTTGAATTGCCATGGTGTATTTAAAAGGAAGATTAAAAGATAAATGAGATTTTACATGTTTGGCAATGCAGAAAACGAAACTCTAGGACTTAAGGTAAAAGGATTTTTTTTAGAAAAGCAGAGAGTAGGTAGAATACGTGGCTAGAACAACATACAGAATCTCTGAGATAGAGCTGAAGGTGACAGGAAAATTCATATTGTTTGCAATGGATTTCATATTTTTTAGCACTGTGATTACAAGCAGGAACCTCATGATTATATATGTTTTATTCCATTTTAAATTATCCTCTTAACAGTTTGGTTGACTCTATGAAAGGAAAGGATATGTAGTCTACGTGGACAATTAAAAACCTACCAGCCATGACAATGGGAGTTATGACTCCAGACATTGTCAAATGTCCCCTTGGTTTCAAAATCATGCCCAAGTTGAAAGCTAGTGCATTAACTGATACCATATAAATATATATTAATTAATCACTGTGTTTTTCTTCATTTAATTTCTTTTACCTGTTTAATTATTCAGTACCAGTTTAGATAAATGCAGTAGCCCAAGTTCAAATTCCTAATAAGTGGCAGTGCTAAAATTTGATCTGAGATTTCAAACCAAATGCTGTACAGTTTACTTGTTAAATATAATAGTGTAAACACATCTCACATACTGACACATATTTCAATGTATATATTCTAGTAATCTCTGCATGTCTATTTCTCCATATCTACAGTTTATGTGTGTGTGCATGTATGTGTATGTGTAATTATATAATATATAAATTACAATTTTAATTTCTGGAATTTTATGGTAACATTCAAAAGTACAAATTCCAACAAATTCTAACTGTATACTTAATAATTGAAAATATTTCTTTAAATGGTAAATATAAAATTTCAGAAAATACTAATTAAATGTTTAAAGGACTCAACAAATACACAATATTAATTTCTTTTCTGTCACTGTTTTCTTGGTATTGGTTGAGGAAAGCTTTTGCAGAATGACATATGTTACAGAGGATTACATTTCAGGAACCCTAAGAGAGCATTTATGCCAGAACTTTGGTTGGTTATAAACACCAGAACATCTAAGGAATACCATAGAAAATTTATTTCTGGTATTGCAGGCTATTTAGTGGTAAGGGGTATGGCTGTCTGAAAGCTAATTGCTGAAAAGAAAGGATGCAGAGTTTTAGAACAGTTTAGGCCTGGAGAATAGAACTCTGAATGAGGTATAAGAAAACATAAATTTAGTCCCTGCTGTGACACCAGGTCACTGTTTGATCTTGAATAAATGATTTAAATTCTTTACTGTTCAGTTTTTTCATCTTCATAACAAGCTAAATATATTTTAAATATCTCTACCAACAGTAAATACATGAATGCTAAAACTGAGGCAAATTTTCTCATATTTTACTTCTAAACATCATAAGGGAATGATTGAAAATGTGTGCCTATTCTAAGAATGTAGTTACAGAAATGGTAACATGTCACTTCCAAACTTGAGCAGCAATTACAGATTTTTTTTCCTTCTGATAGAGTATCAATATTTGCAACATGCTTTATGGAGAATATGTTACCTTCTTTGTAAGCACATCTTTCTATGTAGGGGCATTTTTTTTTTCACTGAAAGCAGCACCAGATTGGGACTCCATGTAGAGGCCCTGAGAAACAACTAATGTGTGAGTGATGATGGGATGATTCTACTCCCCCATTCATTTGAGGTTGAATTGGGAACTTCTGAATTGTTGCAGGGAAACTGTGGGAATGTGATAAAGAAAGAAGACATGAAGAAAATGAATCTAAGGAGAGGATGCTGATATAAAACAATTTTATTACAGCATAAAATAACTTTTCACATATACTTTCCATAATATACTAATTCCCATTAAAAGAAAATTCATATTTATATCTATTTTTAAATGAAGTTTTATGTGGCTAAAAAGTGAACCACCTTATTTCCAATGAATTTTCTGTTGTAATATGTGGTTATCTTTTTAGCTGGTGGTAAATTCTATGAATGCCTGTTGTCTTCACTCAAATGTAGATGTCCTCCAAAGTTTATTCTCATGCCTGACACACACCTTCTGTGGATGTCAGTTGTGGATGGTCAACAACCACTGATGTCTGTGTTTTTCCCTTCCATGTATAGAAATATAGCTATGCAGAGGAAGTTTTCTGCTGTCAATTTTCTCCTTTCTAGAGTAACATTGATATCAATGGCTTCATTCTCAATGTTTTAGGGTGATATAAGATAATACAGATGAAATGCTTTTTAAATATACTATAAATAGTAAATTTTTCTTTGAAAGTGTAAGAAAAGAAGCATAAAAAATCTAATGATTTTTCTTCTCTTAAAACATTAAGACAATCAGTATGAATTAATCCTTATTAGGAAGATCTTTCATGTTAATAAATCATATCACGTAATGTTAACACAGGATGAGTGTAAACTGTCAAATTGAAATGTGGCCATACCAGGATCAAGTTTAAGGTTTGATGTGACATTTAATATTTTTTGATCTTCTTGAAATACTTATATCACATTCTCTTTTTTTCCATCTATAAAACTAGGTAAACATAAAATATCTCATAGAGATTTTCTATAGGATGCCTATTTCAGGAAAATGAAAAGATGGGCAGTGTTATGAATTGAGTTGTGTCCCCTAAAAATATATGTTCAAGTCCTAAACCCTGGCCCCTGAATGTGATCTCATTTGGCAATAGGAACTTTGATGATGTTATTTTATGGGTCTAAAGTGGTTTAGGGTGGGATCTTATCCCCAAAACTCCAATAACCTTAATCCAATAATTCTCTGACCTTATACGCAGAGGAAATTTTTACCCAGCCAATAAGAGAGAAACTGAGAGAGAGAGAAAGAGAGACAGAGCCATGTGAAGGAGTCAGAGATTGAGTTATCACAACCCAGGGAACACCAGGGGTCCTTGCTACACACCAGAAGCCAGGAGAGAGTTATGGAATGGATTTTCCCAATAAGAGGAGCACGGTTGGGCTGACAACTTTGTTTTGGACTTCTAGCCTCCAGGACTGAGAGAAAATAAATTTCCATTGCTTAATCCAACCCATCTGTTGTATTTTGTTACAGCAAACCTGACAAAGAAAAAAAACCAGGCAGTGATTGTAAAAGTAATTTCAAATATTATTTGGCAATAGTGTCAATAATTCAGACTAAGGTAAGGTGTATGTTTTATATTAGTTTAACTTGCTGTATTGTATACTGAATATCAATGATATTTCATGTAAAACTTTTTTGTTTTCCTTAATTAGTTATCAGGGATTATTAGAGGATACACAATAATCAAGAATTAATTCTCACTTCTGATGACAGGTATGTCAATTATTCTTCTTTCAAATTAGTTGGGTATTTGAATATTTAAATTCTTAAAAAATACTTTTGAAATAAACTCTATATTATAGTCAAGTAAAGACAAGCACATGGAGTTGAAATTCCACAAAATAAAATAATGGTCATGTAACCCACTTCTACCCCCATATATGTACATCCTACTCCCAAAGGCAACAAATGCATATTAATTTATCTGCACCCCATTATTTTATGTTTTCAAAGAATATGTTTGTTGCAGTTTCCAAAGTCCTTGACCATAAATTTTTGTGTTGAGTGGTCCCTGAGGATCACCATGAACATAACTTCCCCTTGATATACTCTCTCCATGCAGGTTTGTTCCACTTGGTTTGTGTGAGAGTGACCATGTGTGGGAGTGTCACAGTTTTTCTTTGTCTCCTAGAATTTATTGTTAATATGCTAAAATATGTTATTGTGAAACATGATGATATTTGGTGGTTATTCTTTTAAATATGACTATATTATTTTTATCTCATTATATTCAGTTTATATCTGACATTTAGAATTTTAAAGAGGAAGTTTTCAGGAAGGCATCTGGAATTTCCAAGGAAAAAATCTCTCAATATAGTAGTTCTCATATCATTGGATTATTTGTATGTTGTTTTAATGTAGGTTCATATAATCAGTTCTTGGACATAATGTGACAACTTCACATCATTATATATTCTACACCTTTTGGGAAGTACCGTAAACATCTCTTTGTACTCCTGCATTGGTTTATTGATTTTTCTAATTTTTCTATTTTTCATCTCTCTAAATTTTATTTTACTTTCATGTAGCATCTACTTTCCAGTCATTGAATCAATAATTTACATTCACTATTTATTTTAATTTTCAAGAGCAATTTCCTGTTCCCTCATGATGCTTTTATGCAATATATAATGTTTATTTTGTAGAGTTAATATCTCTTTATGTATCCCCTAAAATGTTTTTTATTTTAAAAATATTTTAATATTTTTTCCTTTTTTCTCAAATTTTGTGGTCTGAATATACTAGGATTTCTCTCTTTCATGGTAGAGTCTTCCACAAAAGTCTTCTAATCACTGTACCTAGAACAATATTTCAGTAATATGGTAACTGGCTCATCCCAGTTTTGTTAGGACTTTAACAGTTTTAAAACTAAAAGTCCCATGTCCCAGGCAAACCAGAATGATTGCTCTCGAAGTTGGTATACTCCAGAATAAGCATTTCCACCCTCACAAGTTCTTAGGATGTGAAATTTTCTTTCCCATTAATTGAATAACACTCTCACCATTCAAATACCATTATCAAAATATACGGAGATCCTTCATCAAAATTTTCCTCCCTTCCTATACATTGCCTTCTCTTGTGATAATAATTAACAGCTCATTTTATTCCATTTCCATGATTTTAGTTGCATTTTCAGAGGGAGTGATAATAAATAATAATATGTGACCAAACTACCACTATTAACTTGAACTGGTACAAACTTAAATAAACACACACATACACATGTACACACAAAGATGTAAGTGGGAGAAGGAATAATAAAATATTTAAAATGTTTTACTATCATAATTGTGATACCTGAGCAGTGTCAGGGGAGCTGAAATGCATGTGTCCTACAGAGCAACAATTGATGAGCCTTTTTTTAAAGAGAAAGCAATTGGGTTAGGAGGTTAAAAAGGAAAAAAAGATTGTCAGAATCTAAAAATCAAGTGTATGAATTTGAACTTGATAAGTATAGACAATAAACATTCACACACATTATGAGCCAAAGCAAAATACTGATAAGTGATTTTTAGGATGTAAAGATAGGCAGAGTCATCTCTAGAAGTATGTCTGGTTTCTCAACATGAGCAAATGGGTTGCAATCACTTGTGTATGGCTAGGGGATGAACAAATATTAAAATCCTGAATATGGAAAAAGTCATCCTCTTTGTATAGTATTAATATAATAGACCAGTCATTTATTCATTCAAACTGTTTTCAAATTTGCACAGTGTTTAAGTATAATATTTGACCTCAATACATGAATTTATGAAGGAGAAAAATATCAATATATTCTTAAAATGGCAATGGATATTTTATTCTATTACTTCTTAGTTACATAATATTTTGGAAGTAAATGCTTGTCATTTTAACTTGTATCTTTCTGTAATGGAATAAGGTTTCTTGTTCAAAATAGGAATATTTATTCAGTTAGGAATCTGTGTACTTTTCTAGAAATCTGCAGTTGTGCAAAATACAGAAATTTAGTAAAAACCTTAAGTATACATTTCACTCTTCTTTATTTACTTTTCATATACTTGTCTCTCTCTTCTTTTAGGTTAAACCAATCTATAGCACATGGAGAATTATAACCAAACAACAACAGATTTCATCTTATTGGGGTTGTTTCCACCAGCAAGAATTGGCCTGTTTCTCTTCACTCTAATCATTCTCATTTTCATAATTGCTGTGATTGGCAACTTCTCCATGATTCTCCTCATCCTCTTGGACCCCCATCTCCACACTCTTATGTATCTCCTACTTAGTCAACTCTCCCTTGTGGACCTGAATTACATCTCAACCATTGTCCCCAAGATGGCATCCAGTTATCTGTTTGGAAACAAGTCTATCTCCTTCATTGGCTGTGGGGTTCAGAGTTTCTTCTTCTTGACTTTAGCAGGTGCAGAAGCTGTGCTCTTGACATCTATGGCCTATGACCATTATGTGGCTATTTGTTTCCCACTCCACTATCCCTTTCATATGAGCAAAAGAATATGTGTGCTAAGGATAACAGGATCTTGGATCATGGCCTCTATCATTGTCTGTGCCCACACTGCATGTGAACTCCATATCCCATACTGCAGATCCAGGGACATAAATCATTTCTTCTGTGATGTCCCAGCCATGATGACTCTGGCATGCATGGACACTTAGGTCTATGAGTACACAGTGTTTGTGAGCACTGCCCTCTTCCTTGTGTTTCCTTTCATTGGAATCACATGTTCCTATTGCTGGGTTCTCCTTGCTGTTCACTGCATGCAGTCAGTGGAAGGGAGGAAGAAGGCCTATTCAACATATAGTTCCCAACTCACTGTGGTGACTTTCCACTATGCACCCTTTTCTTAGACCTTCTATGCACTAGATCCCTCTGATCTCCAGCAGAGGAAAAGGTTCTGGCTGTCTTCTACACCACCCTCACCCCCATGCTCAACCCTGTCATCTACAGCCTGAGAAACAAGGAAGTGGTAGGGGCCCTGAGAAGAGTGATTCAGAGAATGTGCTCTGTTAAGGGGCAGACAAATTTCTTCCATTAGTCTCCAAGGCTCAGGTGCATAACAATTCAGCTGTGTATAAAAAATAAGAAAATTTTTATTCCAAGCTTAAAGTCATGGAGCAAATTAATATAAATGATTAAAATGAACTTCAAAAAAAGCCACAAGTGTATGTTTTCATACAATAATTTGTGTTTGCTTTGTGGTGACTTTTCCCATCAACATAAAGATCATATGTATTTCACTAACTTGTGAAAAATAAGTATGTATTGTTAATATGTAGAAATCTAAATAGAAATGGCATAAGTTGCAGTTATCATTCAACATAACAGCTCTACTAACTTTAGTGTATCTCTTAATACCATTAAATTAGCATAATGGAACAATAACTGTTTTAGGAGGGCTAGGTCTAAATGTAACCAAAAAATATTTGATGGATTACTATTGTTATGTGCTCTTAAGAGGTGTGTAATAGTTTTATTCCTAAATATAGGGATTAGGCAGAGAACTCAGGAATTTAGAAGTCCACCACAAAGGAAGAAATGAGATGTTTATGTCATTCTTTAAATGGAAAATGGATTTGTCTGAGTGAAAGTTATGGAAGTGATTTATTATCAGGTCCAACTTTGGCTCAAAATTTAGGGCTGTGGAGAAGCCAACTAGGCAACAGAATAATTGGACCCACTACAGGTGGCCCCTCATTTATCTACTTATGTTCCTTTTTTTATTTTTAAGGACAACTGTATTTACATTTCCACAGCATTTTGCTTGACGTTTATAAAATAAGACATGGAGAATATCATACAAACACCAAGAATGCACTATAGACAACTCTAGACTTCTCAACCCCAGAGACTGTAAGTTGCTTCAGGGGTAGAAATGGATGCAGTGTCTATAAAACTCATTCCTGGGATTGTCTCCAAGCTATGGTCCCCACCAAAGCTCACAGGCAGCAGCCTGAATCTGCTTCACTTTAATCAGAATAGGTAGGTGGAATGGAGCCCACTTTTTATGGCTGCCAGCCCTCCTCTTCTTACTCTCACAGACGTGCATTCAGAAACCTGGCAGCTCCCCTCAACTTACATTCTTCTGAATGAGTGAGATATAGGAATGTGTAAGTAGTTAGTTTTAGGCACAATGCTTAAGAAAGAGATATAGGATATGGAAAAAGTAGAAGTCATTTAATTCCCATTCCCCTGTACACTTCAAAGATACATTATGCCCCAATTTTGATAGAGACTGAATGAAAGAAGAAAAGAAACACCACTGTCCTATAGGGATTTGTAGAACTAATGGGCAAGCAATAGTGTCCCTTGGGCATGATGACCCACTGTGACCTAGAGCTGTGTGATGGTTAGGTTCATGTGTCAACTTGGACAGGTGATAGTACTCAGCTGTCCGGTCAAGGAAACTCTGGCCTAACAATTGCTGTGAGGATGTTTGAGGCTGGTTAATAAACCAACAGACTGGTTTATTAAATTATCAGTCAATTGCAGCTGAGACTGATGACTCACCAAATGGTGTGCCTTCCACAATGAGAGAATGCAATTGGTTGGATTTAATCCAATTAATCAGTTGATGACTCATAAGCAAGACAGATAGAGAACCTTCACTTCTTCAGCTGCCCAGTGAAGCATTTCCTGAGGAGTTCATCAAAGTTGCTGGTTCATTTCCTGAATTTATTGAACATGTTCATCAAAGATCCCAGTTCATTTCCTGAGGAGTTCATCAAAGTTGCCAGTTCATTTCCTGAGGAGTTCATTGGACATCTTCTTTGGAGTTGACAGTTTGTTGACTGCTCTACAGAATTTGGACTCATGTATACCCACAGTTGCATTAGTCACTTTTACAATTTGATAGTCAGAGACACCTACCATTGATTCTGTTTCCCTAGAGAACCCTAACTAATACAACTTGGTACCAGGAGTGGCTCTTCAGAAACAGAATCTTAAAATGGGCTTTTACAATTTGTTTTCTACTCTGATTAGATTCAGAGGCACTAATGACTCTATTTCCAACAATCAAGAGGGCACTGACAGTCCATGGCATAAGTTGTCAAAGGAAATACACAAAATAGCACCATTTGATTCTCTTAATCATACTCTAGTATGAAGCAAGGCTCTGGGTAACAGTGTTTTTGACACCTTCACAGAGTTTTTCAGTATTAAGAGATATAATGATCTTGCCTGGCTGCTCTTAGATACTTTGGATAAAGTTGTAAGAGAAAGGGATGAGCTAAAGACTTCAAATTCAAAACTTAAATGCTATATGACAGATGTAAAGTTTTCTATGTGTGCCCTGAAAGAAAATCTTATTTCCTGTGCCCACAGAGTGGAAGTTTCTGAAAACCAGACTAAGACTCTCTTTGTGTGAGTAGCAGATTTACAACAAAAACTAAAATCTCAACTACTCAGGGTGTCTGCTGTTAAAGTAAAGACATTGATTAGAAAAGAATGGGATCTGGAAACTTAGGATGGGGACATATGGATTGATAATAATGGCAGTGAGGACATTGAAACCCTGGATTCTGCCGAGTCATTGTTAGATTTACCTGTAGAGGGCTGTCCTGAGGAAACAGCTTCCCCACCTCCAGTCTGCCCTAAGGAGCCTGCCACCCAACCCCCAGCTAAGGAGATTAACCCTTCAGTGCCTGCTAATCCTGTAATGACCTTCTCTGAGGAAGCAGCCCTCACTTCTCTGTCTGGCGAGATTAATATTGTTTTAAGAGATGAAAATGCAACAGGATGTCCTGAGGTAAATGGCTTAAGGGATAATGCTATCTCTTTTCATGACCCACCCCCACAACCAGTTTTTGCTTCAAGACCTATAACTAGGCTAAAGTCCCAACAGGCCCCAAAGGGTGAGATACAAAGTATGACCCATGAAGAAGTACACTATACTCCAAAGGAACTGTATGAGTTTTCCAACTTCTACAGAGAGAAACCAGGGGAATACATGTGGGAATTAAGGGTGTGGGATAATTGTGGAAGGAATGTAAGGTTGAATCAGGCTGAATTTACTGATATGGGTCCACTAAGCAGAGATTCTGCATTCAATGTTGTAGCTCAAGGGGTTAGAAAGGGTGTTAATAGTTTGTTTGGGTGGCTGGCTGAAACATGGATCAAAAGGTAGCAGGCATTATCAGAGGTTGAAATGCCAGAACTGCCCTGGTACAATGTGGTGGAGGGGATCCAAAAGCTTAGAGAGATTTGAATGTTAGAGTGGATTTATAGTGGAAGACCTGCTCACACACCCATGCAATGGCCAGAGGGCACACCTTTTACCAGGGCTGTAAGAAATACTTTTGTGACTAGCTCCAACATCCCTGAAGAATTCTGTAGTAGCCCTTCTCTGTAGGTCAGATATTACTGTAGGAACTGCTGTCACTGAACTGGAATCCTTAAACACAATGGGGATCATCAGGTCCCAAGTCAGTAGAAGCCAAGTGGCTGCAGTTAATCACCACTGACAAGGTAGGCATGGCTACCATAATGGAAAACAGGCTCAAAGCAGCAATCAAAATAATATGACTTGCAGAGACTTATGGCATTGGCTAGTGGATCATGGAGTACCAAGTAGTAAAATAGATGGGCAATTGACTAAATTCTTGTTTGAACTATATAGGCAGAAGAATTCTAGGTCATGTGAACAAAAGTCACCCTTGAATTACCAAAACAGAGAGTCATGGCCCCTTAATCAATTCCCTGACTTGAGACAGTTTACAGATCCAGAGCCCCTTGAATGAAGGGAAGACCAGGTACCCTTGGGGAAGGACCCTGTTACACTGCCAAAAGTTTATAATGTTAATCTTCCTCTCAGCCTTCCCCAGGGGGACCTATGGCCTTTTACCAGGGTAACTGTGCATTGGGGAAAAGGAAATGATCAAATATTTCATGGATTATTGGACACTGGTTCAGAAGTGACATTAATTCCCAGAGACCCAAAACATCACTCTGGTCCACCAGTCAGAGTTGGGGCTTAAGGAGGTCAGGTGATTGATGGAGTTTTAACTCAGCTCCATCTCACAGTGGGTCCAGTCAGTCCCCAGACACATTCTGTGGTTATTTCCCCAGTGCCAGAATGTATAATTGTAATAGACATACTCAGCAACTGGCAGAATCCTCACATTGCTTCCCTGACTCCTGGAGTGGGGGCTATTATGGTGGGAAAGGCCAAATGGAAGCCACTAGACCTGCCCCTGCCTAGCAAAATAGTGAACCAGAAGCAATACCAGATTCCTGGAGGGATTGCAGAGATTAATGCCACTCTTAAGTACTTGAAGGATGCAAGGGTGGTGATTCTCACCACATCCCCATTCAACTCTCCTATTTGGCCTGTGCAGAAAACAGATGGGTCTTGGAGGATGACTGTGGATTATCATAAGCTTAACCAGGTGGTGACTCCAAATGCAGCTGCTGTTCCAGATGTGGTATCATTGCTTGAGCAAATCAACACATCCCCTGTTACCTGGTATGAAGCTATTGATCTGGCAAATGGTTTTTTCTCAATTGCTGTCAGTAAAGACCACCAGAAACAGTTTGCATTCAACTGGCATGGTCAGCAGTTTACATTCACTGTGCTACCTCAGGTTATACCAACTCTCCAGCCCTATGTCATAATATTGTCTGCAGTGATTTTGATCATTTCTCCCACCCACAAGACATCACACTGGTCCATTATATTGATGATATCATGTTGATTAGACCTAGTGAGCAAGAAGTACTAACTACTCTAAATTTGCTGGTAAGGTGTTTGTGTGGCAGAGGATGGGAGATAAATCCAACAAAAATACAGGGGCCTTCCACCTCAGTAAAATTTCTAGGTGTCCAGTGGTGCAAGGCCTGTCAAGATATTCCTTCTAAGGTGAAGGATAATCTGTTGCATCTGGCCCCTCCTACAACCAGAAAAGAGGCACAATGCTTAGTTGGCCTCTTTGGGTTTTGGAGACAAGACATTCCTCATTTAGGTGTGCTACTCTGGCCCATTTACCGAGTGACCAGAAAAACTTCTAGTTTTGAGTGGGGACTGGAACAAGATGAGGCTCTGCAATAGGTCCAGACTGCTGTGCAAGCTGCTCTGTCACTTGGACCACATGGTCCACCTGACCCAATGGTGCTGGAAGTGTCAGTGGCAAATAGAGATGCTGTTTGGAGACTTTGGCAGGCTCCTATAGGAGAATCACAATGCAGGCCCTTAGGATTTTGGAGTAAAGCTTTACCACCCTCTACAGATAACCACTCTCCATTTGAGAAACAGCTGTTGGCCTGCTACTGGGCCTTAGCAGACACAGAACACTTAACCATGGTCTACCAAGTCACCATGAGACCTGAGTTACCTATCATGAGCTGGGTATTGTCTGAGCCACCAAGCCATAAAGTTGGCTGTGCACAGCAGCACTCCATCATAAAATGGAAATGGTATATACGAGATACAGCTTGAGCAGGTCCTGAAGATACAAGTAAGTTACATGAGGAAGTGGACCAAATGCCCGTGGCCCCCACTCCTTCCACCTTACCTTCTCTTTCCCAGCCCATAGCTATGGCATTTGGGGAGTTCCTTACAATCAGTTGACTGAGGAAGAGAAACTTGGGCCTGGTTTACAGATGGTTCCACACGATATGCAGCACCACCTGAAAGTGGACAGCTGCAGTACTGCAGCCCCTTTCTAGGATGTCCCTGAAGGACAGTGGTGAGGGGAAATCCTCCCAGTGGACAGAACTTCGAGCAGTGCACCTGGTTGTTCACTTTGCTTGGAAGGAGAACTGGCTGGAGTTGTGTTTGTATACCGATTCCTGGGCTGTTGCTAAAGGTTTGGCTGGATGGTCAGGGACTTGGAAGGAACATGATTGGAAGATTGGTGACAAAGAAGTCTGGGGAAGGGATATGTGGATAGACCTTTCTGAGTGGGCAAACAACATGAAGCTATTTGTGTTCCATGTGAATGCTCACGAAAAGGTGACTTCAGCAGAAGATTTTAATAACCAAGTTGATAAAATGACCCATTTGCTGGATACCAATCAGCCTCTTTCCCCAGCAGCTCCTGTCATTGCCCAATGGGCTCATGTACAAAGTGGTCATGGTGGTAGGGATGGAGTTTATGCATGGGCTCAGCAACATGGACTTCCACTCACCAAGGCTGACCTGGCCACAGACACTGCTGAGTGTCCAATCTGCCAGCAGCAGAGACCCACACTCAGTCCCTGATATGGCACCATTCCCTGAGGTGATCAGTCTGCTACCTGGTTGCAGGTTGATTACATTGGACCACTTCCATCATGGAAGGGGCAGCAATGTGTTCTTACTAGAATAGACACATACTCCAGATATGGGTTTGCCTTCCCTGCATGACATGCTTCTGCCAAAACTACCATCTGTGGTCTTACAGAATGTCTTATCCACCATCATGGTATTCCACACAGCATTGCTTCAGACCAAGGAACCCACTTCACAGCAAATGAAGTGAGGGAATGGGCACATGCTCATGGAATTCTGTGGTCTTAACATGTTCCCCATCATCCAGATGCAGCTGGGTTGATAGAAAGGTGGAATGGTCTGTTGAAGACTCAATTATGGTGCCAACTAGGTGGCAATACCTTGCAGGGTTGGGGTAGTGTTCTCCAGGAGGCTGTGTATGCTCTGAATCAGCATCCACTCTCTGGTGCTGTTTCTCCCATAGCCAGGACTCATAGGTCCAGGAATCAAGGGGTGGAAACAGGAGTGGCACCACTCACTATCACTCCTAGTGATCCACTAGGGAAATTTTTGCTTCCTGTCCCTACAAGCTTAAGCTCTGCTGGTCTACAGTTCTTCATTCCAAAAGGAAGAGTGCCTCCACCAGGAAACACAATAATCCCATTGAACTAGAAGTTAAGACTGCCACCTGGCCACTTTGGGCATCTTATGCCTCTGAATCAACAGGCAAGAAAGGGGATTACTATACTGGCTGGGGTGATTGATCCTGACTATCAAGGGGAAATAGCACTGCAACTACACAATGGAAATAAAGAAGAGTTTTTCTGGAATACAGGAGATACCCTAGAGCATCCCTTAGTACCACCATGCCCTGTGATTCAAGTCAATGGAAAACTGCAACAACCCAATCCAGGCAGGACTACCAATGGCCAAGAAACTTCAGGAATGCAGGTTTGGGTCATCCCACCAGGCAAAGAACTACAGCCAGCTGAAGTACTTGCTGAGGGTAAAGGGAACATGGAATGGGTAGTGGAAGAAGGTATTGATAAATATAAACTACGGCCACATGACCAGTCACAGAAATGAGAACTATGATGACATGAATATTTCCTCCTCATTTGCATTCTTCTCTGTCTTATTCCCTTATCATATGGCATAACCCTTACTGTTCATTTTGCTGTATTTAAGCTAAAGGAAACCAATTTTAAGAGCTAATGTTACCCAAGGACTTGCACCCCATTCTGGAGTGATTTAGTGCATTTCCAGATGTATGCTGCACAGTGGAGTATTGTTAAGCAAAATAGATGTCTGTTATTGTTATCTACTTAGAGATAAAGTATGGTTTTAGGTGATGTGTATAACAGCCAAGTTGACATGGGGTGGACAGTGATGGTTAGGTTCATGTGTCAACTTGGCCGGGTGACAGTACCCAGCTGTCTGGTCAAGCAAACACTGACCTACCAATTGCTGTGAGGATGTTTGAGGCTTGTGAATAAACCAACAGGCTGGTCTATTAAATCATCAATCAATTGACTGCAGCTGTGACTGATGATTCACCAAAGGGTGTGCCTTCCACAATAAGAGAATGCAATTGGTTGCATTTAATCCAATTAATCAGTTGAAGACTTATAAGCAAGACAGATAGAGGACCTTTACTTCTTCAGCTGCCTAGTGAAGCATTTACTGAGGAGTTCATCAAAGTTGCTGGTTCATTTCCTGAGGAGTTCATCAAACTCTTTCATTGAAGATCCCAGTTCATTTCCTGAGGAGGTTGTCAAAGTTGCCAGTTCATTTCCTGAGGAGTTCATTGGACATCTTCCTTGGAGTTGACAGTTTGTTGACTGCTCTACAGAATTTAGACTTTTGTATACCCACTGTTGCATGAATCACTTTTACAATTTGATGGTCAGAGACACTACCCATTGATTCTGTCTCCCTAGAGAACCCTAACTAATACAAGCTGATTAGAATGACTTTCTTTCAGTAATGATTAGAAAGTGGTAGCAACAATTTGGTAAACTCTGAATATTCTTGCCCTCCATTTAGCATCTCAAGTGCCCTTCATCTTTCATATTTTCTGCAATGGAGTCTTGGTATATCACAATGACTATGTTACAATGATTGTACACTCCTAGGTTGAAACCTGGTTTATATTCTTTATCTTTAAATATGGATTGCCTTGAAATTGCTCCTGAAGTGATAAAATGAAAATTCATTTTCATGATGTCACTTTCTTTAGTGTGGTGCACAGTTATCTCCATTATCTACATCTCCAGGAAAAAATCCCAGCACACCCTACATATTACTTTTTGTATCTATATGCTAAATTGAATGCAGTATTTTGAAAAATGATAACCAATTCAACCCTTCATGAATTCAGTTATGCAATTGACTATTTCTAGAACACATTACCTACTATTCTCACCTAATTTTCTTTGGCTGGACAATTTATATTTCTCACATTTCTCAAGGCTAAAGTCAGACATTATTCTCATAAAAGAACATCTCTGCACCTAGGCATTCTGCTGTATTCTTCCTCTCTTCTCTTATAGATCCCATTATTTTTAATAATGAACATAATTACATTATTGTAATTGCATTGTTTTTCAGAATTACTTTCTGGACCATTAACTGTTAACAATCAATTGTTTGGTCCTTTCATCTTCATATGCTTAGACCTTGTTTGATGTCTGACTAACCTCCATGCAAAATGTTTGCTCCTCAAAGCATATCTTGGGAATGCTGAGCTGATTGTATTTCCACATACTTATTAGGATCAGCTTGCAAATTGTCCACCCCAAAAAAGTTGATCTTTTGAGTGATATTGCATCAAATCTGTAGATTAATATGTGGAGGAAAGAATTCTATTCAAAATAGTCTGTCAGTCTATTTCAAAATATATCTTGTCAAATATATGTGAATTTATGAAGGGCTGAACACTCTATCCTATTACAGTAGTTATGTGGCTAATTTTCTTTTATTATTTTTAAAAAATTTGGATGTAAATTCTGCATCCTCATTCTTGCATCTTTAAATCACATATTTTTTTTTCTTCAAAATGAGGAAATTGGGTTATTCAGTTAAGGTGTTGTGATTTAATTATTACCTCACATATTAGAACATAGAAATTAAAAACAAAAACAAATAAATGAGAAAACCTCTCTGTTCTGTACTTATATTCCAAAGTACCATCTCTTCCTTTAGTAGAAACCAAATGCTGTATGCATACTCTGACATAGTTTCTGGTGGGGAGGTGCATGGTTCTGTCCCCACATCATTCCTCAGTGTTTAGGGGAGTACAAGGATATTTCATTATTCCTTCATTCATTGTGTTTGCAGGGAAGTGTTTTAGGGACTCACTAAGTATCTCTCTGACAAACAAGCAGCCATCCTGACATGTCTATTCTCCTGTAATCTTCCCATGAACTGGTGATTGTGGGATGATTCTGCCATGAGATCTAGATCACAGGTCTCCTTGGTTTCAAATCTGCATCTCTATCTCTGATCCCCCACACCTAGCCTTGAGACCCCAAATGGATAGTAACAATAGGTTTAAATATCATGCTTTCTAATAGAAACAATTTATGTGTTTCCTCCCCTCATGAGCTTACCCATCCATTGTAAAAGTTTTCAAAACAATGCTGTTATCCCTAAAGATGATGACATTATTACTATGTCCTGAATTGACAAAGCATTCATGTCCCTTATATATTCAAAGACAGGTTTAATACTAATCAAGGAAACATTTAACTGTTCAAAAACCAGATTTTTGGCTTTCAGATAATTTCAGATAGTTTTTAATTGAATTTTCAAAGCATTAAAATAAGCAAAACAAAAACCACTTAAAGAGGACCAACAGTAAGCCTCTCCAACTGAAACACAGCATTAATGCTTTTCTTTGGAACCTGTGAGAAAATTAAGAATATTAATGGTCTTATCTGCAGTAACAATACATTATTACATGTTTTAACATATTATCCCAACAAATTCAGTAATTGCCTCATTTTCATTACTAATTTTCATAAAAAGAATTATTTATAATTTAATTGGCATTCCCAACAGTATGGAATAAATGAAAATATGCAATAATTAAGATAGATAAATTAAAGATTGCTGACAAATTAAGTGATATTTTAAGACTTTCTGCCAAGCTATAGTACACAAGCATACATATATATACTGATGTCATTTTATTAAATTTATCACATTCTTTTCAATTTATTAAATTTGTCAATAAAATCAAAATGGACAAATAAATTAGTATATGCACACACATCATTATTATCCACTAACTGAAAACCAGTATAGAAAATAACTCAATAAAACTTCAGTGAAATTTTAATATTAGAAAAATCTGAAAAAATGTATTTGTTTCTTTTCCAACTGAATTGACCTTTAACTTACCTGTGAAATTTACAAGAAAAAAAAAAATACCAGAACACCTCATCAGTCTTGGCCTGAGGACTTCCTGTGTCATTAGAAATTTGCACTATATTGTACAAGTCTTAGGGGACATTCTGAAGAGAAAACAAACAAAACAGGTTATTGAGTCCATTTCTAGGCAAAGAAGCCTTGAATTGTTGGCTTCAGCTGACTATGAAATTATCTAAAATGCCAAGTACAGATGATAGAGGAACAAGTACTTTTGTTAGAAAACTATTCAAAGTAATTTTCTAGAAAATTTCTTAATTTCTGTGACCAAAAAGTACCCATTAGCTCATAATCTCAGTAAGTTTATGAAAGTAGGAAGATTATAAAAAAGGTGCTACTCTTATTTTTATTTTTGTTTTCACTCATAACATGTCAAGAGGGATTTTTCTGCATGTGCTGAACAAGCTTTCATTAGAATTAATTAAAAACTGTTTTATATAAATATTATACATAATACACAATATTTTGTTTTCTCATTTAATAAGGAGCAGCTTAAAAAGTAAAATTTTATTTGGTGAAGTGCATTTTAAAGGAAAACACACACACAAACACAAATATATATAGATCATTAAAAATAATCATAAAAATAAAAAATGGGCTGCTCAAATACATGTACACACTTTTAAATTTGAAGCAACTTTTCATTATATAATCATGGAAAGAACTGGTGTATCTTGTGGTGAATGGTTGACAGCATTGTTCCATCTTCTAGTATTTTTGCTAAAATATAAAAATGTAAAGTATTACAATACCAAATCAGAAGCACCAGATGATGTTTTCATTGTCATTCCTATACATATTCTTCTCAATATTATTTCTATTATATCTCTCAAGAAGCTTTTTGGGATCTTCTGTTTGTACTTGACATTGAGAATTTTCAAGTAAACATTTTCCAAGAAGACATTTAGTGTTTTCAACAAACTATCTGCCTATAAAAAAATTTTCATTAATTTTTTCCACACTTGTCTGGGTCAGAGCACTGGGAAATGCAAATGGCTGAGGCTTTCTCCCCTGAGCTGAAACAGGGACAGAAAGCCCCCTTTGAGGCCAGTCTGTGGTCATCCTCTGGACCTCCAAGGTCAGTATATCTATCCTTATGTCAGTACCATGCTGTTTTGACCACTGGAACTTTGTAATTTTTTCAAATTGAGGTAGTGTGAGATCTCCCACTTTGTTCCTCTTTTTCAAGATGTTTTTGGCTATTTGGGGCACCTTTCCCTCCCAAATACATTTGGTTATTGGCTTTTCTATTTCTGTAGAGTAAGTTGGCATTTTAATTGATATTGCATTGAATCTATAAATTAGTTTAGGTAGAATTGACATCTTAACTATGTTTACTCTTCCAACACATGAACACAGTATGTTCTTCCATTTATTAAGGTTCTGTTTGAGTTTTTAGTAATTTCCCGTAGTTTTATTTGTATAGGTCTTTTGTAGCGTTGATTAAGTTTATACCTATATACTTGATTCTTTTGGTTGGTGTTGTAAAAGGATTTCTATTTCTTGATTTCCTCCTCCTCTTGACATTGCTTGTGTATAGGAACACTACAGACTTTTTCATGTTGATATTGTAGCTTGCCAATTTGCTGTATTCATTGATCAGTACTTTTGGCTTTGCTGTTGATTTTTCTGGATTTTCTACATATAGGATCATTTCATCTGCAATCAGTGAAACTTTTATTTCTTCCTCTTCAATTTGGATGCCTTTTATGCTTTTTCTTGCTTAATTGCTCTAGCTTGAATTTCCAGAACAATATTGAATACAATGGTGACAGTGGGCATCCCTGTCTCATTCCTGATCTTAGAGGAAAAATTTTCAATCTTCCCCATTTTGTATGATGTTCACTGTGGGTTTTTCATATATTCCCTTTATCATATTGAGAAAGTCCCCTTCTATTCCTTTCCTTTGAAGTATTTTCATAAAGAAAAGATGTTGAATTTTGTCAAATTCCTTTTCTGCATCAATCAAGATTACCATGTGGCTGGGTTCTCCATGATGTTCACATGCAGTCAGTGGTAGAGAGGAAGAATTACTATTTGACACATAGTACCCAGCTCACTGTGGTTATTTTCAACTATGCAACCTTTGCTTACAGGTATCTATTCCCTAGATCCCTTGGATTTCAAAGGGAGAACAAAGTTGGGGCTGTCTTGTACACCATCCTCAACCCCATGCTCAACTCTATCATCTACAACCTGTGAAACAAAGAGATGATGGGACCTTGAGAAGAGTGATTAATATTGAATCTTCTCTATTAAGATGTGGACAAATATGCTGGCCCTAGTTCCAAAGCATCAGGTGCTTATTCATTCAGCAGAGTATATAATTAAGAAAAATATTACAATTGGTTCTAAGAGAGAGAATAAAATTATTTTAAAGGATTTGAAAAGTTAACTTAAAATATAATTGTATACCCCAAGCCATAATTTTGTTTCTTTGCAGAGATATTTCTATAAATATAAAGGAAATATAGTTTCTACTAAAACCTGAGCAAAAGTAGCTTGTATAAATATGTATTAATATATAGAAATGAAAATGGAGACTTCCTAACTTTAAGTTTTCTCTCAACATATTGGTTGTACTATATTTATTGTCTAATGCCATGACTAAATTATGACAACAGACCAATAAGTATTTTAGGATGGATGGATCTATTAAAAGCAAAAAACAAATCATCTTGTTTTTTATTATAGTTCACTCTTAACGAGTATACACTCATTCTTCCCTTTCCCAATAGTCAAAGGAACTGTAATTTATATATAAAGTTGAAGCAGTGAGTTACTCAAGAATTTAGAATGCCTTTCACCATTATGGAGGAAATATGACAAGTTTACATCTTCCATGTCATAGTTTCTGGATCAATCTGGGTGAAACCCAAAGAAATGTTTTATTAGTAGGCCTATATCAAGTTCAAACATTAGGCTAGGGAGACTAAACAGTGCTATAGGGAATGAAAGACTACTTCATAATAGGATAGATAAAAGTTGCAGTATAATATGGGAATGTTATATTATCCAAGCCTCTTCTCAAACAACCCCACCATGCATTCACATTTTACACCCCAAGTGGCCACAAGTACCCCTCTATGGAATATAATCTCTGTCGTGAGCAATTTTTCCCCACTCACATTTCCCATTTTTATACCTAGAAAGTTAGGAGAGTGAGGAGTCAGCTTTTCTGCACCAGTGCTTTTAATATATAGACCTACTCAGTGACATGTCTAATGTATATCTATATCTATATATCTATATCTATATCTAAATGTATCTATATCATCATCATCTATAACTGAATCTATATTTCTCTCTTTCTCTCTCTATATATACACACACACATATGTATATGTATAAATGTAATGGTGAGGAAAATATATATCAGCTTAGGTATATATGTTGGTCTAGGACACAGTGCTAATGATATAGTCTTCATTCTTTGAAGACAGCTTGGAAAACAAGTTCTCCTGTGCATGTAAGAAAAGGCATGGATAAACCAAACCAAAACAGTGATGAGTGACCAAATATTAGAAATGGAAGTAAAGATTATTCTGGACAAGAAGATCCACATTTTAAAGAGGTGACATAAATTTGGATATTCCTTAGAACTAATACCAAGGGAAGAGCTTTCTTCAGTACTAATCAATGCCAAAGAAAAAAAATGTACTGGATGAGGTTAGACTAGCAAGGATTATTTTAACCAAAGACTTGAGTATCAGGGAACAGAGACTTGAACTCAACTTCACTGAGACAAAGAACAGTGGGGATTTTAAGAGGTAGGGTAGGCTAGTGGAAAAGCATTGGAGGACTTTAAGGGATCTGATCACTGGGATGGGTGTGTTATTCACTGAGCTTGAAATTAAGGCCATTTGGTTTAGAATTTTTTTTGTGGCTGTGATTAGATCACATATCTCATAAGGGCTTGAAGAGAGGAGTAAAGAGGTGTGGAAACCTCTGTTTAAGCTTATGTCAGGGATCCATTTTAAAGGTCAGGGTAAGATGGAGCTTAGAGATCCAGATTCAGGGAGAAGCCAGTCTAAATTTTGGTAAAGCTAAAAGGAAAGTGAGGCCATCTTGGTCAAATACTCCTTTTGTTAAAGATGAATGAAATTTATTCAATGCTGAACTATTCAGAACATCAAAGATCTGAGTTGGGCCCAAGGCATGGGGGATGCTCTCATGAAGACTGTTTGGCAATGTTTCTATAAAATTAGTTGAGTAACCTATTTAGAATTGATTATAAAAGTCAATTTTCTTAAGGTGAGGCAGATTAAAAGAAAGATGTGTAAAAGAAAAAAAGAGAAATACTTAAATAAAAGGATGTGGTAAACTAAAGTGTTTAGTGGTTGAAATATTCCTATTATGCTGCACTGTTCCTTTAGACACCTTTTTATCCAAAATGCCATGCCATGCTTCACTAGTTTTTTGTAAATTCAGTTTTGTTGAGATATATACAAATACCATACAATCATCCATGGTGTACAATTAACTGTTCACAGTACCATCACATAGTTGTGCATTCATCACTGCAATCAATTTTTGAAAATTTTCCTTACACAATAAAAGAATAAAAATAAGAATAAATATAAATTAAAAAAGGAACACTCAAATCATTCCATCACCCCCATCCCACCCTATTTTTCATTTAGTTTTACTCCCCATATTTCTAATTGTGCTGGTTTGAATGTATTATGTCCCCCAGAAAAAGCCATAATCTTTGATGCAGTCTTGTGGGGAAGACATTTTGGTGCTGATTTGATTTGCATGGAAATGTGCCACAGCCAACTGTAGGTGATAACTCTGATGAGCTACTTCCATGGAGGTATGGCCCTACCCATTCAGGGTGGGCCTTGATCAGTGGAACCGTATAAATGAGCTGACAGGCAGAGGGAACTCACTGCAGCTAAGAGTGACAATTTGAAGAGGAGCCGCAGCCAAGAGGGACACTCTGAAGAACACTCAGGAGCTGAGAGTGGAGCTGCAGATGAGAGACAGTTTGAAGACAGCTGTTGAAAGCAGACTCTTGCTCCAGAGAAGCTAATGGAGGACAAACACTCCACATGCAACTAAGAGGGACATTTTTGAGGAACTGCAGCCTAGAAAGGAACGTCCTGGGAGTAAGCCATTTTGAAACCAGAACTTTGGAGCAGACACCAGCCAAGTGCCTTCCCAGCTAATGGAGGTTTTCCAGACAACATTGGCCATCCTCCAGTGAAGGTACCTGTTCTAGTTTGTTAAAGCTGCTGGAATGCAAAACACCAGAGATGGATTGGCTTTTATAAAAGGGGTTTATTTGGTTACACAGTTACAGTCTTAACACCATAAGGTGTCCAAGGTAACACATCAACAATTGGGTACCTTCATTGGAGGATGGCCAATGGTGTCTGGAAAACCTCTGTTAGCTGGGAAGGCATGTGGCTGGCATCTGCTCCAAAGTTCTGGTTTCAAAATGGCTTTCTCCCAGTATGTTCCTCTCTAGCAAGCTTGCTCCTCTTCAAAACATCACTCACAGCTGCACTGAGTTCCTTCTCTTTGAGTCATCTCATTTATATGGCTCCACTTATCAAGTCCCACCCTGAATGGGTGGGGCCATGCCTCCATGGGAGTATCTCATCAGAGTCATCACCCAGAGCTGGGTGGGGCACATTCCAAGCAAATCTAATCAGCACCAAAATGTCTGCCCCACAAGACTACATCAAAGATAATGGCTTTTGGGGAACACAATACATTCAAATTGGCACAGTACCCAAATGCTGATGTGTTACCTTGGACAATTTATTGCCTTAAGACTGTAACTGTGTAATCACATAAATCCCTTTTATAAAACCCAATCCATCTCTGGTGTTTTGCATTCCATCAGCTTTAGCAAACTAGAACACTAATCATCCATCCATACTCTGGATTAAGGAAGAGTGAGCTACAAGATTTGCACAATCTCATAATTAGATCCTGTAAATTACATTGTTATAAAATTGTCTTCAGGAGTCAAAGCTACTGGGTTGCAGTTTAACAGTTTCTGGTATTTCCTTCTAGCTATTCCTATACAGAAAAAACTAAAAATGGGATATCTATATAGTGCATAAGAATGCCCCCTAGAGTGACCTCTCAAATCCATTTGATATCTCTCAGCCATTGAAACTTTCTTTTATTTCATTTCTCTTCCCCTTTTTATTCAATAAGATTTTCTCAATCCCATAATGATGGGTGGAGGCTCATCCCCAGGAGTCATATCCTGCATAGCCAAGGAGATTTACACCACTGGGAGTCATGTCCCACACGGGCGAGGGCAGTGAGTTCCCCTGTTGAGTTGACTTACCTAGAAAGAGAGGGCCACATCTGAGCAACAGAGGTTCTCTGGGGGAGACACATAGGCATAATTGTATGTTTAGCCTCTCCTCTGTAATAACAAGCCTGTCTATTTCTTCTCAAGTCAACACTGGTTGCTTGTGATGTGCTTCTTGAATCTATTTTTATGTCTTTCAGAAGAGTTGTGAAATTTTCAGTGGTTATTTTTTCTTTTAATCTTCCTGCCTCTTTTCCCTTATCTTCTCCTTATGGGACACCCATAACACATATTCATGCACTTCCTGTTGTCATTCAGCTACCTAAGACACTCATATTTTCCCATTCTTTTCCTTGTCTGTTCTTCTGTGTGTATGATTCAGATGTTCTGTCTTCCATTTCATGGATTCTTCCTTCTGCCTGTTCAAACTTGCTGTTGTATGTCTCCATTGTGTTTTTCATCTCTTGTTTTGTGGCTTTCATTCCCTTAGGTTCTGCTATTTGTTTATTAAAGCTTATGAATTATTCTTTATGGTCATCCAGTGTCTTCTTTATATCTGTCATCTCTTTTGCCACATTTTCCTTCAGCTTACTGATTGGTTTAGGAGATTTGTTTGAACAACTTTAATTAGTTGTTTCAATTATTGTGTCTCAGTAGAACTGTTAGTTTGTTTCTTTGGCTTGTCCATATTTTTGTGTTTCTGAGTATTGCTCATTATTTTAAGGTGTCCAAGCCATCTGATTTTCTTGACTATTTTATTCTAATTTTCACTCTTTTACCTAGGGTTTTCTTGTTGATTGGTTTTGTTCTCTATGTTTGACATTCAGTTCAAATTATTCTACACCTCTAACTTAGTTTCTATCTAGTTTATTAGTATTTTTCACATCTTGTTTTTCTGTTTCTTGCTCTGCCTTTATGAAACCTTTTTGTGAGAGGGTCTCTGCACATATGGTTGACCCCTGTCAGATTTTCCCAGTCCAGAGAAGAGCAGGTCTCAGGAGTAGGATATGGAATTTCCCTGAGAATAAGACCCTCCTGTGAGGCCTCTAGACTCTGCATTTCCTATTCTGTCCAGAAGCTGGTGCTTGTCAGCCCACAGCTCACACCAGTGTAAAGATTTGCAGTGCCTTTAATTCTCCTCAGAATTTGTCCCTGCCAGGGGCATGGCTCACTAAAGCTGGTTTATGTTTTCCAGCCCCTGGGATCTAAGTTCTTTAAAGGAGGGCTGCCACTTGAACTGGACTGTGCCCCCATTTCTTGGGGAAGTTATTCTCTTTAGGGAATTGTCTTCCTCACTAGGTTCATTGCTTTGTCTGTCAGATCTATCTCAGTTGTTGATTGCCTAGGTCCAGAGGCAAGTTGCAAATATCTGTGGCTTTCTGTAAAGAACTACTTAGAAAGCTATTTTTAAAAGAGAAAAAAATCCCCTTTTAAGGCCTTTCCCCAGCTCCCAATTTTGTCAGTTTCAGTATAGAGCATTTATAGATATACACTAAAGGCTATTATCTCTTTCATCTGAATAGCTACTCTCTGAGTGCTGTAATTCTGCCCTAGCCAGGGGGTTATAGAAGTGTAAAAAGGTGAGTCAGAGAGCAAGAAAGAAAAGGGAAAAAAGTAAAAGTAAAAAAGCCCTTCTTGGAGCCACAGAATGAGAGCCCAATTGGATGCCTGTTTCTATGTTCCCACACTTCCTGAAGCTTAGCCCTTCTCCAGCAACCTGAACACACCCAACTCCAAAAGTTAGATAATTAATTTGTTAATTAATTCTGCCATTGAGGCTGGGTTGAGACCCTCTTCTTGCTTCCAGCACAGATTGTTTCTTTTTCTCTTGAGGACCCAGCTGTAAGGCAGTCTACCACATCTGGGGGTTAGGATCACCAGCCTGCTAGCTACAGAAACTTAGAGGTCTCACTGCAAGCTCAGCCATTCCACTCATTCCAGTCTAGTCATGGGAAACCCTGAAAATGTGGTTTCATATAGTTCCTGGCTATTTACCAGCTGTTCTAGAGGAGTTAATAAATTCCACACTTCACCACTCTGCCATCTTGCCCTCCATAATTAGATTTGTCTAAAAATTACCAAAATAATTTTCCAAACCGTCATGTCAGTTTAGAAAGACTTTTTAAGAATACATGGATTACAAAAATACTGAGCTGAGTATGAAAAACTATGATGAAGATATTTATAGCTCATTTTCCCTTCTAAATAAAAAATGTAAACACAATAAAAATATTGATATTTTAAATGGATAGATATATATTTTAAAACAAATATGAAAGGCAAAATAAACTTCACATTTTGTTTTTAAGTACTTTTCACTCAACTGAAACTGTCCTTGGGACTTCACAATAAATGTGGAATATTCTACTGAAAACATTTTAAATCTGTTCAACAGAGTATACCTGACAGTATTTATAAATGGGGACACCATGGTCTAGAAAATGGCTTACAAGAACATTTGTAAGATATGCCTTAAATACAATAGGACCTAAGCAATTAATCCAGAGATTGTAAGTAAAAGTAGAATTGCTTACTGTGGGCTGCAGGTGAATAAGAATTATTATATGCTTCTGCAGAATGCATAGAGAATGCATTGAAAATATATTAATATATGACATAAGTACTAAGGCAGAATGTATTAAGCCCATGCATACAATTATAGCTAGGACAATAGAAACAGAAAACAATATATAGGGATGAATTCCTCAAAATTAGAAGAAAATCACAGAAGTACTGGTGAATCACATTGGGTCTGTGAAGGGAAACCTGAACATAGTACTTTTTCTAACAGTAGATTAGTCAAATTCACTTGTCCAAGAAACACCAGCTGACTGTGTGCACAGAAAAGGGAAGATGGGCTGAGGATGGCAAATGCCAGCATAGTGATCACAGGATATCACCAGAGCAAGGCCATTCCTGTGCTTCCAAGGAATATAAACAGGAAAATCTGAGCAGCACATCCTGATAGGGAAATCAATGTACTGCCCATGCTGGTTTGAATCTGTTATCTAACCCATAAAAAGACTATATTCTTTTAATCCAGTCTTGTGGGTACAGATATATTGTGGGTGAGATCTTTTGATTAGGTTGCTTCCATTGAAATGTGCCCTACCCAACTGAGTGTGTTACCTTTTGATTAGATTATTCCCATGGAGATGTGACCCTACCCAGTAAAGTTGGGTCTTAATTAGTTTATTGGCATCTTCCAAGAGAAGATAAAAGGCAGAGGAGTTTGAAAGAGAGGTCAGAGATATGCTTAGAGAGAAAATGCCATAGAATTGACAGAGACCCAGATGTTTGAAGATGTTAAAAGATGAACCCCAGAGTTTGCCACAGAGAAGTTAAATAACTCACAGATATTTAAAGAGAAATTTAAAGAGAATCAGAAGTAGAAAGCACCACAACCCAGTTGCAAAGGACCAGCAGATGCCAACCATATGCCTTCCCAAATGACAGAAATGATCCAGGTGCCATCAGATTTTTTCTCAGATAATGTATCTATTTCTTGATGCCTTAATTTAGAGATTTTCATCCTCTAGAACTGTAAGTTTGTGAACTAATAAACCCCCATTCTTAAAGCCAATCCATTTCTGGTATATTGTATTTCTGACAGCTTTAGCAAACTGGAACTCTGCCTGTCAGAGAATTTACAATCAATTTGGTATAATAACTGAAATTTAGTGAATTATATAAGGGATAAATTAACCATAAAAGAATACATTGGAAGTTTAGAAGTGACTCAGTCACAATGAAAATAACAGAAGATTCCTCCTCAAGACTCCCAGATAAATCACTAAAACAGCAGACCTCATGCAATTTGAAGCTCCCAGACCTTGAGATATCTATGAGGTTGAATTCTGTTATGATGAGATTGCTCATGTCTATTTATATACTGCAGGACCCCTGGGAATGAAAGAAGAAATTGATAAGAGATTCTAGAAACCAAAATGGAGACAATCAAAAATTAGAGGGAAACATTGACATCAAAGCAAAGCTTCTAACCTGGAAATCATGACACAGAAAGTCTACAAATTAATATCAACTAATGCACATATATTTTATGGCTAACCCAACTCTGCTGAGATTTGTTAAGTTCAGCATTCATTGCAAAATAATATAAAATTAAGGTACAACAAATTTTCAAATCATTGAGCCACATTTACAATATTTCCAAAAAATAACTTAAAACTCTGCCTGAACACATTCACTGACTAATTTCTTGTTTTTTACGATACCAAATGGTAAACTGATCATGGTTTGTAAATAGTTTTCAGATCATCCAGTTGGTTTGGACACAGCACATTTGTTACTGAATCTCTACCATGTACCTGGGAAGTAGGATGACTTCTGATAATTCTCCATCTATGGCAGAATGGTCTAGAAATTGTTTGTGCAACAAAGTTAATGTATAGCTTTGATGATCTTCTGAGAATGGTTTTATTCCAATTGCAAACTATTATTCTACATCTTTCTTTAATTTTAGCTGTTTTAGTCAGTTTTTACTTTCCTTTATTGTGAATCATCCATGAAAGGTATATTGGATTGAGAATCTAATTGTTTCCATTTTCTTCTTGGCAGTATGTACCCCAAATTCCCTTGATATCACTCTACTTAAACTTCTTATTTACATATGGTATTTAAAGAACAGAATTCCACCTGATATTACTCCTCCCCAAAGCATCCTTTCACCATCAGTGTGAATTCAAGCATTTAGGGAAAGGCTAACATTCTTCCCAGATTTCTCCCTATGTGATTTTCTAGATTACTGAAATCACCTCTTAAATAAGTGTGCTTAATTCAACTGATACATGGTGGGGTGGTTTGATGCTTTATGTATCCCAGAAAAAAACATGTTCTTAAATCAAATCCCTTCCTGTAATTGTAAACCTACTAGGATCTTTTAAGTTTGCTGCTTCAGTTAAGGTGTGACCCACTTCATTCAGGATAGGACATACTCCTATTACTAGAGTCTTTTAAAAATGTTATGAATACAAAGAGAAAGAGAGAAAGCTACAAAATCAAAAAGCTGAAATCAATAAACCTGGTAGAGAATGGAAAGATCAGAAGACACCCCCATGTACCTTGTCATGGTGTAGAGCCAAGGATCACCAGCAGTGAGTCCTGGGGAAGACAGCATTGCCTTGATAAAGTCTTGATTTGAACACTTTTTCATCCTCAAACTGTAAGGTACTAATTTCCATTGTTACAGCTGGACCATTTTGTGGTATTTGCTTTAAGCAACCTAGGAAACTAAAAAATGTTTAACTATATATAATTTATTAAAAATTAATAATCCTTGCTGTATTTATACAAGGATCTTATTTTTAAAATATAAGAAGAGAGGCATTGTTTCATGTTTTAAAAACTTGTTATAATCTGAATTAATAGAACA
The DNA here is from genome assembly GCF_015220235.1 of Choloepus didactylus. NCBI lineage: Eukaryota > Metazoa > Chordata > Mammalia > Pilosa > Megalonychidae > Choloepus > Choloepus didactylus. Next base: position 83,292,766 of record NC_051322.1, read on the forward strand.
CAGCTGAACTCTTAGGTCTGTTTTTTCATTCATTTTACTGCAGTAAGTTTTTATGGTCAGATAATATGTAGAAAATGTCTCAAACTAATTTATAATTATAAATGAAAGAACATCAATAGCAATTTACACAAATAGTAAACAAGTGCTTAAAGATTTGTGATTTGTAATCTGCAACCATATTAATGCAATTTTCATGCTTTGTTAGCTTTAAATTCTTCCACATATTTGTGCATTTGATTGGGTCTTTTTATGATGGCATAACATCATGAAGCTTCATCTAGTAAATATTGGTTCAAAAAATGATGCAGATCTATATATGATCTATTTCATTAGATAATATCAAAATAATTCACTTTTATTAACATCACCAACAATACTAACATAAATGCCTTTAAGTTTTATGAATGTTTTCTGCTCATGTTTTCTAAAAATATAAATTATCCCAAACTCAAATTTTATCATTAGCAATTAATTTTGTTAGTTGTCTTCACGACAACAATTTTCTAAAGAATGTCTCCCAAATAGCAAATTACATGTTAATATAGTCTGTCATTTAGTAATAACCCATTTCATTTGGTAAAAATCCATATTGGTAATTTTTCCACTCTTTTTTATTCATGATAAATCTATGTTGGACTTAATTTTATGGATCATTTCTAAGAAAACAATTTGCTTTTAACACTTTTCCTATATCTCTCTCCTTTATATGTCATTGACATGCATTCTTTTCTTTATTTTTTGCTATTTCTCCCTTCTACTTGCAGAGGGTTCACTTTGTTCACTTTTTCTGGAATTATGAGAGGAAAATATAGTTGATTGTCTTGAGAATTTTCTCTTTTTCCAGAAAAAAAAAAACACTAAAAAACTTCTATCCACATATTGCTCTATTTCTAGTCTACCTATTTTGATATATTCTATTTTTACTATCATTCAGTTCCAAGTATTTCTTTAAATTTCCTTCAGATTTATTCTTAACCCATAGTTGGGGTAAATATATGTTGCTAAATTTCAAAGTATTTGGTTGTTTTTGATGTCTAATTTAATTCTACTTTGCTCAGAGAATATATTATGTGAAATTGTCTTTTTAAATTCATAAACACTTGCATAATGACTCAGTGTGTGGCCCAACTTATACATTCTCAAGTGAAATGCTTATGAAATCAACAGTTATGCATTAATACACAACTTCTAATTTTTAAAATTAACAAGTGGAGGAACCTAAGATGGCAACTAAGTGAGACAGAGAAAAAACACCTCTGTGGAAAACACTAGATATAAAACCAGAAAGGACCCAGAACACCACCTCCAGAGTAGCACCAGCCAGACAAGTTCTGCTAAAGCCACAGGGAATGTGCATTTGGTGAAACCAGGAGTCTGCATTTTGAGATGAGTGAGTGAGTAGGCTGAATCCCTTGGCCATGCTGCTGTGTGGGGAAATAGTGGGTTGGCATTAAAAAAAAAAAGAAGCCCAGGAACAGCTGCAGATAAGATGGGAGCAGTCTGGACTAATGCCTCGGTGTCTGGGGTGAAGGATACCCCTTACCACACCCACTGCTGATTGTCTCAGGTCCAGGGAAGCAAAGGGGAGATGCACGACTTGCAGCCATCTCCCCAGCAGGTGGGGCTACTCCTGCCTGGGGCCAAACACACAGCACAGAGCCAAGACAAGAAACCCAGCCTGACAGGGAGACTTTCCCACAGCACCACTTACACAAAACAATATCGGCTGTGGACAGTGGCCTTGAATACACCCATGGCTGATTGTCCCAGAGCTGGGAGAGTGGAGCTGTGTGGAAAGGGGGAAGTTAATGCATCCCATTCAACCATCTTTGAAGTGGGCTGGGAATGCCCCTAAACAGCCCAGCAGCCCAGGGCTTCCCTGGAGGCTGGCATTCACTTGTGACATGGCACGGCCCTGCCCCCTCAGCAGAGTTCCTGGAAAAGCAGAGCAGGGAGGGGGAACTGCTCAGAAATCCCAGGGAACCTACGCCAATACCAAGGACTTTTGTGTCAGCAGCAGAGAACAGCCTTAAATCTCCGGGAACACCTGGGAAGTTTGATTGTTAAACCTGCCCTTCCTCCCTAACTGCTCAGACACACGCCCCTCCTTGAGGGCAAACAGCACTGACAACACACCCAAATTAAGTGCACCAATTGGACCCCCAAAAAACAGATCACCACAAAGTTGGGGAGAACTGACTTGAGGGGAATAAGTGACTCATGCACACCATCTGCTGGTTAGTTAGAGAAAATGTATGTCACCAAGTTGCAATTCTAACAAATTAAAGATCAAGTAAAGCAAATGCCAAGAGGCCAAAAACAACAGAAAATCTTAAAGCATATGATAAAACCAGATGAAATGGAGAACCCAAACCAAAACACTCAAATCAAAAGATCCAAAGACACACAATTCCTGGCAGAATTAATCAAAGAACTACAGACAGGCAATGACAGCATGGCATGGGATATAAAAGGGTTGAAGAAGAGTATGGCACAGAATATAAAAGATATAAAGAAGACCCTAGAAGAGCATAAAGAAAATATTGCAAGAGTAAATTAAAAAAATAGAAGATCTTATGGAAATTAAAGAAACTCTAGGGAAAATTAAAAAGACTCTGGATACTCATAATACAAGATTAGAGAAGTTGAACAACTCAGCCTCCTTGAGGAGCATAGAACAGGAAATGAAAGAACAAAAGAAAGAATGGGGAAAAATTGACAAAATAAAAATGGATCTCAGGGATATGATAGATAAAATAAAACATCCAAATTTAAGACTCATTGGTGTCCCAGAAGGGGAAGAGAAGGGTAAAGGTCTAGAAAGAGTATTCAAAGAAATTTTTGGGGATACTTCCCAAACCTTCTACACAATATAAATAGACAAAGCATAAATGCCCAGTGAACTCCAAATAGAATAAATTCAAACAAACCCACCCCAAGACATATTCTGATCAGACTGTCAAATACTGAAGAGAAGGAGCAAGTTCTGAAAGCAGCAAGAGAAAAGCAATTCACCACATACAAAGGAAACAACATAAGACTAAGTAATGACTACTCAGCGGCCACCATGGGGGTGAGAAGGCAGTGGCATGACATATTTAAAATTCTGAGAGAGGAAAATTTCCAACCAAGAATACTTTATCCAGCAAAACTCTCCTTCAAATTTGAGGGAGAGCTTAAATTTTTCACAGACAAACAAATGCTGAGAGAGTTTGCTAATAAAAGACCTGCCCTACTTCAGATACTAAAGTGAGCCCTACTGACAGAGAAACAAAGAAATGAGAGAGAGAAATAGAGGCTCTTAACAGACATATATAGAATATTACATCCCAGGTCACTGGGACACACGTTCTTCGCTAGTGATCATGGATCTTTCTCCAGAATGGACTGTATGCGGGGACATAAAAACAAGTCTCAATAACATAAAAAGTAAAAAAACTGAATTTGTTCAAAGCACATTCTCTGACCACAATGGAATACAAAAAGAAGTCAATAACCATCAGAGACTTGGAGAATTCACAAACACCTGAAGGATAAAAATGAGGGGGAGATGAAAACATTCCTGGACAAGCAAAACCTGAGGAACTTCATCACCAGTAGATCAGTCCTAATCAGGCTGAAAGGAAGGGACACTAAACAACTGACTGAAACCACATGAAGAAATAAAGATTTCCAGTAAAGATCACATGGTAAACATAAAGACCAATACTACTGTATTGTTGATTATAACTCCACTATTTACTTCCTACAGGATCTAAATACATAAACTGTAATGATAAATTGGTGGTTTTGGACTCAATGTAAAATATGTAATTCTTGACAAGAACTACATAAAGGTGGGGGAATGGAGGAGTATAGGAACACAGTTTATGTGTCCTATTGATGTTAATTTGGTATCAAAGAAAAACAAGATTGTTATAGATTTAAGAGGTTAAATTTAAGCCCCATGGTAAACACAAAGAAAGTATCAGAGAATATGACCAAAGAGATGAAAAGTAGAGTAGGGGTCCCAAGAAGTGGGGGAATGGGCAATGGGGAGTTAATAAATGAGAGTAGGGGCTTTGTTTTGGGGTGAAGGGAAACTTCTAGAAATGGATGTTTGGAAGGTGATAGCATTGCAACATTCTAAATGTGATAAATCCCACAAAGAGAATGCTAGGGAGGGGTGGAATAGGAAGTTTTAGGCTATATATATCTTTTCACAATTGAAAAAAAAATGAGTCTAAATAGATGACAATTAAATGCCAAGGATGATCCTGGATGGGATCTGAGGTTGGAGGAGAGGAGGCTCAAAGGGACACAAGAAAAAAAAAAAAAAGGAAATATAGAATGTAAGCTTTATATCAATGTTGAATTTCTTGAACTTCTTAACTGCATTTAATGAGATTGCATAAAATAATGTTCTTGTTCATGGGAAAGGTCTATGTGAATTACATTGTTTGTTCAAAGATAGGTGCAGATTGCTCTCATATGTTCAGAGGACAGAGCAATAGATGATTGGTGTTAGGGAGGGAGGGAGGGAGAGAAGGAGGGAAAGAAAGAGACAGTGGTGACAGGATCTTATGGATCGGGGTATTGGGGGAGGAGGGTCAGGGTATGATGGAGTTCTATGTATGGGGTTTGTACTGTTTTTACAACTGTTCCTGTAAGATTGAACTTATTTCAAAATAAAATAGATTATAAAAAAATAAAATTAACAAGTATGGCAGAAGCAAATAAATAATGGTGATAATATTGTCCAACCTAAACTCTGATGCACTTTGGTGATATTTGAATTGCCAAAATAGTTCATAAAAATTTGATCAGATTCTTATAAATCTAATATGAACCAGAAAGTAAAGTCTTCATTTTGTGTTAAAAAGAATGGCATGCATTGATTCATAAAAAGACTTGTACATGAATGTTCATGAAATCTTCATTCATATGAACTAAAAATTGGGACTGGTGCTGGTGTCACTCAAAGAAAAATTGATAAATAAGGAGTAGTGTATTTATGCAACAGAACAGTACAAAAATTTTAAAACTAAGTCACTGATTTATTATATAAAATAATTCATAAGCATTATTTTGAGATTTTTAAAAAGAGCTCTATGCCAAAGAGTAACTGTTACATGAAGCAGTGTGGATAAATTTTAGAACTGAAAAAAGTAACCAATTAAAAAAATGATAGATAATGTTCTAGCATGTGCCTCTATGTAACGGTGAGTATTTTTGAGTATTAAATAGGAATGAGAGAAAGATGTCTCACTGGAATATTGGACGATGTTCCATTTGATAGGAGTTTAGGGTAAAGTGGTGTTATTGTGCAAAAATAATGAAAGTAAAAAGGATGCGTATATTTAGCCATAAAATTTACTTAACAGAGACTCATATACAAATAAAACACTTCACTTAATGACATAATCTTGACATGTTTTGTAGTGAAGGGTAATGGATTTTCAATTTCAATATCATTTGAAATATAAAGGAATAAAAACAAAGAAAAACAAAGGTGGTTGAATTGATAGAAAGAAAGATGAATAGATTAAAGATTAAACAACTATAGCAACATGTTCATTATGCAATTTAACCTAAAATGGTGGATATACAGATGTTCACTATATGATGTTTTATTTACTATAAATCCAATTTTTGTTCCTAAATTAAGTTTAGAATTTAAGTAAGCAAATTCTTAGTTATTTTTAAGTGGGTGAACACGAAAGTTCATCTTATGCCACTTTAAAGTATCAAAAATAATAATCATATATAATAAAATGTAGGATGTTGGCATTTTTTTAGAAACATGTAACAATTAAATACTTCCTTATTATTATCTTAAGGAATAAAAGAAAAGACAATTTAAAATCTCAAATTTAAAAGAATTTTAAAATGATAGAAACACATTATGTTGAAAAGAACTATAGTAGCATAGGAGACGAGGAATTTCATTTGTCCTCTAGGGCAGCTAATAAGTAATAAGAAACTATCTAGAACAAATGCTTGTGGGACTTTTATGGAAAGACACATATTGTAAACCAGTCTGGAATGGTTGGAAGGGCCAAAATCACAGTGCAGAACTGTAAGTTTCCCAATCTGTGGAGGCTTGTTCTCCTCCCCTACTTACATGGCAGGCTGGTCTGGAATCACATCTCCATGGGAAAAAGAAGCAGTCTTTGCTAAGATCAAGGGAAGGTAGCTTAACCAAGCTCCAATTGTGGATTTTTTTTTAATTACATAAACAGATATACATGTGCATATATCATATATATACTTCTATTGTATAGAGATTTCTGTATTTATGCATAGATTATGCCCCTACAAAGTTACACAGAACAATTTTCTTTTCTTTTCTTTTCTATTCTTTTTTTAATCTTCATTTTATTGAGGTATATTCACATATCACGCAGTCATACAAAACAAATTGTACATTTGATTGTTCACAGTACCATTACATAGTTGTACATTCACCACTTAAATCAATCCCTGACAACTTCATTAGCACACACACAAAAATAACAAGAATAATAATTAAAGTGAAAAAGAGCAATTGAAGTAAAAAAGAACACTGGGTACCTTTGTCTGTTTGTTTGTTTCCTTCCCCTATTTTTCTTTTTTTTTTTTTTTTTTTTTTTTTTATTTTTTATTTTTATTTTTTTTTATAATTACTCAAATTGTTTCCTTTACTGCAGGTCTTTATTTCTTTATGGTGCTTTGAACCACTATCTAGTGACCTTTCCTTGCAGTCTGAAGAACTCCCTTGAGTGTTGCTTATAGGGCTGGTCTATGATAATGAATGTCACAATCTCTTCCTCATTTTTGAATGGAAGTCCCCCAGATATAAAATTCTAGGTTCACAGCTGTTTTCTTTCAGCACTTCAAGTATTTCAACCCACTGCCTTTTTGCCTCCACGGTTTCTGATGAGAAATTGGCACTCGATCTAATTGGGACTCCCTTGTACATAACATGTCGCTTTTCTCTTCTACTTTCAGAACTTTCTCCTTGTCCTTTGAATTTGACAATATGATCAATATATGATGCAGTTCGTTTTTCTTCATGTTTGGTGTTCTCTGGGCTTCTTGAATGTGCATATTCACATCTTTTGCTAAGTTTGGGGAATTCTCTGTCATTATTTCTTTAAATATTCCTTCTTTCCTCTTCTCTCTTTCTTCTCCTTTTGGGACTTCCATAATGCATATATTGGCAATCTTGATGGTGTCCCAGATGTGTCTTAGGCTATTTTCACTTTTTATGGTTCTTATTTCTTTCCACCCCTCAGCGTGACTCTCTTCAATTGTCTAGTCTGAATTCATGGATTCTTTCTTCTGCAAGTTCCAATGTACTGCTGAAACCCTCCTAGGAATTTTTATTTTCAGTTACTGTGGTCTTCAACTTCAGTAGGTCTGTTTGGTTTCTTTTTAAAATTTATCTTTACTAAGATTCTCACATTGGTCATTCATTGTTTTCCTGATATCCTTTAGTTCTTTCTCTCCATTTCCCTTCATCTCCTTGAGCATTTTTGTGATCACTTTTTAAAAGTCTGTGTTCATTATATTCAGCATCTAGTTTCTTCCTTTGTGTTTTCTGGATTTTTTTACTCTTCTTTTGGATGGGCCGTTGTTTCTTGTTTCTTTGACTTGTAATCCTTTCTTGCACAGGGTCTATTTTAAATGTTAACTCTGGGATTAATTTCCTGAGATGTCTGTTTCTTGATTTTGTAACTGGCTGGTGATAAGACAGAGAATTTTTTGTGTGAGCCCTATCAGGAAGCTCTGCTCAAGCCAAATGGAACATACAGGGTCCTCCCTGTCTTTCCTTGGCCTGTGTCTTGTCTGGGCTTGTGTTTCTTAAATGCTTTGGATTTCCCTTGTTTACAGGAGTCTGAATGCCTCTTCTATTTCCTAGGAGACAGAACTCCCTTTCCTGGGTGTTTAAAGCAGGTAAGCCCTTGCCTTAGGCTGTCCACCTCAATAGTTTGTTACACTGCTTTCTTTGCCTCAAGTTGCTTTTATGTGGAGGGCAAATTCTGAGACAGCGATCATGCCAGATAGGAATATCCCATGACAGTCATTTCCAGGCAGAACAAGGCTAAGGGCCCAGGAAGGGAGCGGGGCACATACCAGCTCCAAACTGGGGAGGGGATCAGAAGGAGTCAGAAGTTTCTTCCATGGTCTTTCTGTCAGCAAAGAGATTGCCAGGGGCTGGACCCCACGGCAGCCTGAGGTGGGTTTTAATTTGGTATTTGTTTCCAAGCGGAGGTCTGTTGGCAAAGGCACTGAACGTTTCAAGTCTTGATATGTCACTGCAGGTATTTCTAATTGAGTACAGCTTTCTAGCTTAGTTTTTTCTTTAGAATTAGGGAGAGATTCTCTTTTGTTGCCTTTTGTCCACAATGATTTAATGGCTTCATAAATTTGCTGGCTTGCAGTGTAGGCTTTATTCCCAGTTACCTTCACCGGAGGACGGCCAGTGGTGTCCGGAAAACCTCTGTTAGCTGGGAAGGCAGCTGGCGTCTGCTCCAAAGCTCCGGCCTCAAAATGGCTTTCTCCCAGGACATTCCTTTCTAGCAAGCTTGCTTCTCTTCAAAACATCACTCCCAGCTGCACCCCCCTATTTTTCTACTCATCCATCCATAAACTAGACAAAGTGGAGTGTGGTCCTTATGGCTTTCCAAATCCAATTGTCACCCCTCATAAGCTACATTTTTATACAATTGTCTTCGAGATTCATGGGTTCTGGATTGTAGTTTGCTAGTTTCAGGTATCCACCACCAGCTACCCCAATTCTTTAGAACCTAAAAAGGGTTGTCTAAATTGTGCATAAGAGTGCTCACCAGAGTGACCTCTCAGCTCCTTTTGGAATCTCTCTGCCACTGAAGCTTATTTCATTTCCTTTCACATCCCTCTTTTGGTCAAGAAGATGTTCTCTGTCCCATGATGCCAGGTCTACATTCCTCCCCAGGAGTCATATTCCATGTTGCCAGGGAGATTAACTCCCCTGGGTGTCTGATCCCACGTAGGGGGGAGGGCAGTGATTTCACCTTTCAAGTTGGCTTAGCTAGAGAGAGAGGGCCACATCTGAGCAACAAAGAGGCATTCGGGAGGAGGCTCTTAGGCACAATTATAGGGAGGTCTAGCCTCTCCTTTGCAGCAACTGTCTTCCCAAGGGTAAAACCTATGGTAGCGGGCTCAACCCAACAAACCACCAGTCCCCTATGTCTGTGGTCATGTTAGCAACCATCGAGGTGGGGTAGGCCAATACCCCTGCATTCCACACAGGCTCCTCAAGGGGGCGCTACATATTTTTTTCCTTGTTTTTTTTTTTAACTTTCTTTTTTAAATCAACTGTATGGAAAAAAAAAAAAAACATACAATAAAAGAACATTTCAAAGAGACCATAACAAGGGAGTAAGAAAAAGACAACTAACCTAAGATAACTGCTTAACTTCCAACCTGTTCCTACTTTCCCCCAAGAAAGTTACCTAATATAGCAACATTTCTGTGAACTTGTTCCTACTATATCCATCAGAAATTAACAGACCATAGTCATTCCTGGGCATCCCCAGAATGTTAAATAGCTTATCTGTTCTTCTTGGATTATTGTTCCCCCTTCCTTAATTGCTCTTTATTGCTAATTCCCCTACATTCTACAATATAAACCATTTGTTTTACATTTTTCAAAGTTCACATTAGTGGCAGCATATAATATTTCTCTTTTTGTGCCTGGCTTATTTCTCTCAGCATTATGTTTTCAAGGTTCATCCATGTTGTCATATGTTTCACGAGATCGTTCCTCCTTGCTGCCGTGTAATATTCCATCAAGTGTATATACCACATTTTATTTATCCACTCATCTGTTGAAGGACATTTGTGTTGTTTCCATCTCTTAGCAATTGTGAATAATGCTGCTATGAGCATTGGCATGTAGATATCTGTTCGTGTCACTGCTTTCCAATCTTCCGGGTATATACCGAGAAGTGCAATCGCTGGATAGAATCGTAACTCTATATCTAGTTTTCTAAGGAACTGCCAGACTGACTTCCAGAGTGGCTTAACCATTATACAGTCTCACCAACAATGAATAAGAGTTCCAATTTCTCCACATCACCTCCAACATTTGTAGTTTCCTGTTTGTTTAATGGAAGTCACTCAAATCGGTGTTAGATGGTATCTCATTGTGGTCTTAATTTGCATCTCTCTAATAGCTAGAGAAGCTGAACATTTTTTCATGTGTTTCTTGTCCATTTGTATTTCCTCTTCAGAGAACTGTCTTTTCATATCTTTTGCCCACTTTATAGTTGGGCTGTCTATACTATTGGCATTGAGTTGTAGGATTTCTTTATATATGCAAGATATCAGTCTTTTGTCAGATACATGGTTTCCAAAAACTTTTTCCCATTGAGTTGGCTGCCTCTTTACCTTTTTGAGAAATTCCTTTGAGGTGCAGAAACTTCTAAAATTGAGGAGTTCCCATTTATCTATTTTTTCTTTTGTTGCTTGTGCTTTGGGTGTAAAGTCTAGGAAGTGGCCGCCTAATACAAGGTCTTGAAGATGTTTTCCTACATTATCTTCTAGGAGTTTTATGGTACTTTCTTTTATATTGAGATCTTTCATCCATTTTGAGTTAATTTTTGTGTAGGGTGCGCGGTAGGGGTCCTCTTTCATTGTTTTGGATATGGATATCCAACTGTCCCAGCCCCATTTGTTGAAAAGACCATTATGACTCAGTTCAGTGACTTTGGGGGCCTTATCAAAGATCAGTCGGCCATAGATCTGAGGGACTATCTCTGAATTTTCAATTCAATTCCATTGATCTATATGTCTATCTTTGTGCCAGTACATGCTGTTTTGACAACTGTGGCTTTATAACAAGCTTCAAAGTCATGGAGTGTAAGTCCTCCCACTTGGTTTTTCTTTTTTAGAGTGTCTTTAGCAATTCGAGGCATCTTCCCTTTCCAAATAAATTTGATAACTAGCTTTTCCAAGTCTGCAAAGTAGGTTGTTGGAATTTTGATTGGGATTGCGTTGAATCTGTAGATGAGTTTGGGTAGAATTGACATCTTAATGACATTTAGCCTTCCTACCCATGAACATGGAATATTTTTCCATCTTTTAAGGTCCCCTTCTATTTCTTTTAGTAGAGTTATGTAGTTTTCTTTGTATAGGTCTTTTACATCTTTCGTTAAGTTTATTCCTAGGTACTTGATTTTTTTAGTTGCTATTGAAAATGGTATCTTTTTCTTGAGTGTCTCTTCAGTTTGTTCATTTCTAGCATATAGAAACATTACTGACTTATGTGCTTTAATCTTGTATCCTGCTACTTTGCTAAATTTGTTTATTAGCTCTAGTAGGTGTATCGTCGATTTCTCAGGGTTTTCCAGATATAAGATCATATCATCTGCAAACAATAACAGTTTTACTTCTTCTTTTCCAATTTGGATGCCTTTTATTTCTTTGTCTTGCTGGATTGCCCTGGCTAGCACTTCCAGCACAATGTTGAATAACAGTGGTGACAGTGGGCATCCTTGTCTTGTTCCTGATCTTAGAGGGAAGGCTTTCAGTCTCTCACCATTGAGTACTATGCTAGCTGTGGGTTTTTCATATATGCTCTTTATCATATTTAGGAAGTTTCCTTCAATTCCTACCTTTTGAAGTGTTTTTATCAAAAACAGATGTTGGATTTTGTCAAATGCTTTTTCAGCATCTATTGAGATGATCATTTGATTTTTCCCTTTTGAATTCTTAATGTGTTGTAATGCATTGATTGATTTTCTTATGTTGAACCATCCTTGCATGCCTGGAATGAACGCCACTTGGTCATGGAACCCATATTTTGTTTATATGGGTCTTCTCTCTTTTTGATTTTGTCAGTCTAGCTAGGGGCTTGTTAATCTTGTTGACCTTCTCAAAGAACCAACTTTTGGTGATGTTTATCCTCTCTATTGTTTTCTTTGTTCTCTGTGTCATTTATTTCTGCTTTAATCCTTGTTATTTCTTTTCTTCTACTTAGTTTAGGATTGGTTTGCTGTTCATTTTCTAGCTTCTTCAGTTGATCCATTAGTTCTTTGATTTTGGCTCTTTCTTCCTTTTTAATATATGCGTTTAGTGCTATAAATTTCCCCCTCAGCACTGCTTTTGCTGCATCCCATAGGTTTTGGTATGCTGTGTTCTCATTTTCATTCATCTCTATATATTTAGCAATTTCGCTTGCTATTTCTTCTTTAACCCACTGATTGTTTAGGAGTGTGTTGTTTAACCTCCACGTATTTGTGAATTTTCTAAGTTTCTGATGGTTATTGACTTCTAATTGTATTGCATTGTGGTCAGAGAATGTGCTTTGAATAATTTCAATCTTTTCAAATTTATTGAGGCTTGTTTTATGTCCCAGCATATGATCTATTCTGGAGAAAGTTCTGTGAGCACTAGAAAAGTATGTGTATCCTGGTGATTTGGGATGTAATGTTCTGTATATGTCTGTTAAATCTAATTCATTTATCAGATTGTTTAGGTTTTCAATTTCCTTATTGGTCTTCTGTCTGGTTGTTCTATCTATAGGAGAGAGTGATGTGTTGAAGTCTCCCACAATTAATGTGGAAACATCAATTGCTTCCTTTAGTTTTGCCAGTGTTTCTCTCATGTATTTTGTGGCACCTTAATTGGGTGCATAGACATTTATGATTGTAATTTCTTCTTGTTCAATTGCCCCTTTTATTAGTATGTAGTGGCCTTCTTTGTCTCTCAAAACATCCCTGCATTTAAAGTCTATTTTATCTGAGATTAATATTGCTACACCTGCTTTCTTTTGGCTGTAGCTTGCATGAAATATTTTTTTCCATCCTTTCACTTTCAATTTCTTTGTGTCCCTGTGTCTAAGATGAGTCTCTTGTATGCAACTTATTGATGGTTCATTTTTTTGATCCATTCTGCAAATCTATATCTTTTAATTGAGGAGTTTAATCCATTTACATTCAACGTTACCACCGTGAAGGCATTTCTTGAATCAGCCATCTTATCCTTTGGTTTATGTTTGTCATATATATTTTTCCCCTCTCTCTATTAATATCCTTTATTGTACTCATATCGAATCTCTTTAGTACTGAACCTTTCTCCAAGTCTCTCTGTCCTTTCTTTGTTTCTCTGTCTGTAGGGCTCCCTTTAGTATCTCCAGTAGGGCAGGTCTCTTGTTAGCAAATTCTCTCAGCATTTGTTTGTCTGTGAAAAATTTAAGCTCTCCCTCAAATTTGAAGGAGAGCTTTGCTGGAGAAATTATTCTTGGTTGGAAATTTTTCTCACACAGAATTTTAAATATATCATGCCACTGCCTTCTCGCCTCCATGTTGGCTGCTGAGTAGTCACTACTTAGTCTTATGCTGTTTCCTTTGTATGTGGTGAATTGCTTTTCTCTTGCTGCTTTCAGAACTTGCTCCTTCTCTTCTGTGTTTGACAGTGTGATCAGAATATGTCTCGGAGTGGGTTTATTTGGATTTATTCTATTTGAAGTTTGCTGAGCATTTATGATTTGTGTATTTATGTTGTTTAGAAGATTTGGGAAGTATTCCCCAACAATTTCTTTGAATACTCTTCCTAGACCCTTACCCTTTTCTTCCCCTTCTGGAACACCAATGAGTCTTATATTTGGATGTTTTATATTATCTATCATATCCCTGAGGTCCATTTTGATTTTTTCATTTTTTTTCCCCATTCTTTCGTGTATGATTTCATTTTCCATTCTGTCATCTTCCAGGTCACTGATTCATTGTTCAGCTTCCTCTAGTCTTGTACTATGAGTGTCCAGAATCTTTTTAATTTGGTCAACAGTTTCTTTAATTTCCATAAGATCATCTATTTTTTTCATTTAGTCTTGCAATGTCTTCTTTATGCTCTTCTAGGGTCTTCTTGATATCCTTTGTATCTTGTACTATGGTCTCATTGTTCATCTTTAGTTCTTTGAGTAGCTGCTCTAGGTGCTGTGTCTCTTCTGATCTTTTGATTTGGGTGCTTGGGCTTGGGGTATTCATATTGTCTGTTTTTTTCATATGCTTTATAATTTTCTGTTGTTTTTGGCCTCTTGGCATTTGCTGAACTTGATAGGGTTCTTTTAGGATTTGTAGACCAATTGAAGTCCTTATCTCTAATTTATCAGATCTACAGCTTCGTGGAGTACACTTTCTCTAACTAACCAGGAGGTGGCGTCCACGAGCCACCTGTTCTCCACAAGCCAGTTCTCCCCTGCCTTGCCTTTGTGGTGAGTGGGGGAGTGAGTCTTGTGGGGTCCAATTGGTGTACCAAGCTTGCATGTGTATTTGGTGTTGCCTGCCCTGTATATGGGGTGTGTTTCTGTGCAGTCAGGGAGGGGTGGTGGTTCTAACAATCAAATCTCCCTGGTGATCCTGGAGTTTTAAAGCTGCTGCAATAGTCTAATCCTTCAGTTCAGTCCTGCCACAGTTTGTCTCTGCCACTGACCCACAAGTCCTTGGTATTGGCGTATGGCTCCTGAGACTTGCAAGTGAGTCCCTCTTCCAGGCCATGCACCCCCGGTCCTCTGTTGAGGGATGATTGTGCTATGTCACAGGTGACTGCCATCCCTCCAGGGCGGTTCTGGACTGCTGGGCTGTGTAAGGAGGCTCCCAGTCTGCTGAAATGATGGCTGAATGGGGCTTTGTTAATTCACACTGCTCCACCTTCCCAACTCTGGGACAATCAGCTGAGGTTGCAGGGAAGGCTAATGTCCACGCCCAGTTTTGTGGTGTGTGCCTGTTATTTGAAGCACTTCCATCACACTTTGTTGTCTGGGGCAGCTCTGGGCTATGGAGCTGGCGATGGGCAGGAGTGTTTCCTGTTCACCAGGATGATGGCTGTGAGTGGACACCCCCCCTTTTCTTGGGAAGTTATGGTGTTTATTGAATTTTCTCAGCCACTGGATTATTGCCTTTTGTTTCAGAGCTCTCTTAGTTCTGCCCTTGTCTTGACCTGCCCAAATTGCAAGTCTTTGAAGCTTTCTGTATTGGGCTTCTTAGAGTAATTGTTTTAGAAAAAGAAAAAAGGATTAAAAAAAAGGGCCCTTCTCAGAGATCTAATGGGCTATTGAAATGCTAAGAGACAAAGCAATTAGGGCCATTAAGGAAAGGTGCACAGGGCAGAGAGATCAGCTTTTCTTCGGGATTTGCATATGAGCCTAAGGGCCTGAGCTCTGCCCTTCCCCTTTCTATGTTCACCAGAACTCCAAAAATCCTCCATTTTTATTTTGGAGTTTTTCGTGTTGTTTTTTTTCTATGTCTGTCTCCTCTCTGCGGGCTGGCTGCTCTCAGATTCTCTGGTGTCTGGTCTCAGTCTATCTATGGTTGGAGTTTGGATCAGTAGAATGAGTTTTCGATAAGGGCTGCCACTGCTGTTCTCCCTTCTCCTTCCCGAAGCTGACAGCCCCTCCTCCCACGGGACTGAGCCTGGCAGGGAGGGGTGCAGGTCCCCTGGCCACAAAAACTTACAGATTTCACTGATCTCAGCAGTTCCACATTTTCATGAGTGTTGTATGAAGTATGCCCAAAGTCAGATTGCTCTGTGGTGTCCAGTCCATGCAGTTCCTGGCTTTCTACCTACTTTCCTGGAGGACTACCTAAACATGCAGCTCACCAGTCTGCCATCTTGCCCCACCCCTCTCCAATTGTGGATTTAATTAGCAAACTCATGCTGCTGAATGCAAGCTCAAAGCACAAATCTGGAAAAAGCAAGAAAGGAACCTGGATCTCTCTTTATGGTAGAGAAGAACAGGGGATGATGGGTATAAAAGATAGGTGTTTGGAGTTTGCTAAGTTCAGAATAAAAGAAAAAGGATGCTACCCAAGATAAAGGGCACAAATAACAGGCACCAACTGCAGCTATTGATTGGTGAACTGGGGGATTGTGGACCAGATCTGAAAAGAACTGTTTTCTCTATTTTTAGCATAAAGAAAAAAGCAGTCTCTTTCAGTTGTTGGCACTACCCCAGGAAAGGGCAGGGATGAGACATATCTGAGAAATAGCTAGTTGGGTGAAGGAGACGATTGCCAAAGGGTGTGTATTTCACCGAAAGGGGAGACAGGGACTACAAGTAAC
The DNA here is from genome assembly GCF_015220235.1 of Choloepus didactylus. NCBI lineage: Eukaryota > Metazoa > Chordata > Mammalia > Pilosa > Megalonychidae > Choloepus > Choloepus didactylus. Next base: position 83,308,834 of record NC_051322.1, read on the forward strand.
TGCTCTCATTTAGAGAATTCATTCCACAGGGACTGGCAAACCAAGAGTTTAAGCCCACACTCTGTCTAAGCTTCAGTCTCAACCACAAGCATGACAGAAATGGTCCACTGAGAATTAAAGGCACTATACTATTTCACACCTGTGGGGAACTGCAGACTGAAAAAAGCACATTCTCAGCAGGATAGAAAAAGCACAGAATCCAAGAGGCTTCACTGGAAAGTCTAGCATCCTGCTAGGTCTCAGCAATAGGGAAAATTGATACTGATTACATCATCTTCCAGAGTCATGGGCCTGTTTTGCCTGAGAAAATCACATTGGGTTCATCTTATGTGGATAGATATTCCTTAAAAACCTTTCATATAGGAAGAGAAAGAACCAGTAAAACAAGTGATGAAAAATTCTGATCAGTTAAACAGAAGCTATGCTAGAGGTCTAGAATAAGTTGAACAGAATGCTGAGGAACAGAAGTAGAACAAAAGCTGCCAAAATAGAAAATGCTACGTAAAATTGAGAAAATAACCCTTAGAATAACTAAATAAGGGATATCAGATGCCTAGCCACCAGTAAAAGATTACAAGTTATAACAGGAAGCACAAAGATATGGCTCAGTCCAAGGAAAATAAACTAACATTACAAATGAGATACAGAAGTTGAAACACAGATTAAATATGTTCAAAAATTCTAAATAAAATAACTGATATAAGGTAGAATGGGGCAAAAGCAATTAAGGATATAAAGAAGACAATAATTGATCCTATAAAAAAACTCAGTAGTTTCAGAAAATAAATCACAGAACTTATGTGAGGGAAAGGCACAGTTGAAGACAACAAAAACACATTAGAGACATAGAACAGCAATCTGAAGAGGAAGAAGGAAATATTAGTGAACTAGAGGACATGACATCTGAAATCCTACATGCAAAAGAACAGATAGAGAAAAAATAGATAACATGAACATGGTCTCAGAGAATTCAATGACAAAATGAAGTGCAAAAATATATGTTTAATGGGTGTCCCAGAAGGAAAATAGAAGGAAAAAGACACAGAAAGTATAATGAAGGAAATAATCTCTGAAAATTTCTCAAACCTTATGAAAGACAGAATATTACAGACCCAAGAAAATAGTGTACCCCAAAAAGAATTCAATAAACCTACTCCAAACACTAATCAGATTTTTAAATGTCAAATGTCAAATGCAAAGAGAGCATTCTGAAAGCAGCAAAAAAAAAGCAATCCGTCATATAAAAGGCAAGCACAATAAAACTTTGTATTCATTCTCAGTAGAAACTGTGGAGTTGAGAAGGCAGTGAAATGACATATTTAAGTTACTGAAAGAGAAAAACTGACAAAGATTCTATAACTTTCAAAATTGTCTTTCAAAAATGGGGAAGAGTTTAAAATATTTTCAGAGACACTGAGAGAGTTTATGAACATGAGACCAGCTCTACATCAAATTCTATAGGTAGAGCTCCAGGCAGACAGGAAAAGTCAAGAGAATAGGTTTGCAAAAGAATGTAGAAATTGCTGCTATCAGTAAGGTAATAAAAGAGAGAGAGGAAAAATAAGATATGACATACAAATCCTAAAGACAAAATGGCAGAGGGAACTACTGCCTTTACAATAATGAAATTAAATGGTAAAGGATTAAACTCCTCAATCAAAAGACATAGACAGGGAGACTGGATTAAAAAAAAAAACCATAACCCAACTCTATGCTATATACAAGAGTCAAACTGTATACTGGAGGACAAAAATAGGTTGAAAGTGCAAGGCTGGATAAGGATACTTCATGAGAACAAGCAAAAGAATGCATAGATAGCAATACTACTATCAGACAAATTGGACTTCAAATACAAAATAATTAAAAGAGACAAATAAGAACACTATATTAATAAAAGGGATAATTTGTCTAGAAGACATAGCATAACTATTTATACATCAGACTGCCATAAACTACTTGAGGCAAATACTGACAATGTTAAAGAGATAAGTAGAAAACTCTGCAATAACTGCTGGAAACTTCAGTACACCACTCTCATCAATAGATAGAAGATCTACACAGAGGATCAATAAGGAAGCAGATATTTTGAATACTGTGATAACTGAATGAGACTTAACAGATATTTACTGAACATTGTACACCAAAAAAAAAAAAAAAAAAAAAAAAAAACAAGATACACATTTTGTTCAAGTGCTAATGGATTATTCCAAAGAATAAACATGTGTCACAAAGCAAGCCTCAATAAATTTAAAGTATTGAAATTAAACAAAACACTTTATTTGATCAGAACATCATGTACTTGGAAGTTCTTAACAGGTGGAAGGCTGGAAATTTCACAAATATATGGAAGATAAACAACACAATCTTAAACCACCAATGGATCAGGGAAGAAATTACAAGAGAAATTCATAAATATCTCCAAGAAAATGAAAATGAGAAAACAGCATATTAAAACATCTTGAATGCAGAAAGGGAGTGTTGAGAGGGAAATATATCAACCTATCCGCTAATATCAAAAAGAAGAGGAGAAAGAGAGGATTTTATTGCTCATCTGAAGGAGACAGAGAAAGAACAGCAAACTACACCAATGCAAACAGAAAGAAAGAAATGATGAAGATCAGAACAGAAATAAATGAAATTGAGAACATGAACATAATAGAGAGAATTAACAAAACCAGAAGTTGGTTCTTTGTGAAGATCAATAAAATCAATGGACCCTATCTAGGCTGACAAAAAAGAGAGTATATAAATAAACAAATTCAGAAATAGGTGGGGAAACATCACTACTGATCCCAAAGAGATAATGGAGATAATGAGAGGATACTATGAGCAACTAACTATATGCTAACAAACTAGATAATTTAGATAAAATGGAAAAATTTGTGGAAAATCATGCAACCAACATTGAAGCAAGAAGAAATAGAACCTACAACAAACCAATCATAAGTAAATGGATTGAATCCATCAACAAAAAAATCCCAGAAATGAAGAGTCCATGATAAGATGGCTTCACAGTTGAATCCTACCAAGCAATAAAGAAAAAGTTTGCAACTATCCTTCTAAAAATCTCCACAAAAATGGAAAAGGAGGGAAAGCTACCTAACTCATTCAATGAAGCCAACATAACCCTAATACCAAAGCCAGATGGAGATACCACAGGGGAAAAAAAAACAGACAAATCTTTTAATGAATATAGATGCAAAAACCTTCAACAAAATATTTACAAATTCAACAAAATACTTACAAATTGAATGCACCAGAAAATTAAAAGAATTATAGACCATAACCACCTGGATTTATTACAGGTATGCAAAGGTCATTCAACACAAGAAAATCAATTAAGATAATATGCCACATCAATAAATCAAAGGATAATAAGCACATGATCATACTGACTGATGTAGAAAAGAAAAGGCATTTGACAGAATTTAACATTAATTCTTGATGAAAACTCTTCAAAGGTAGGAATCAAAAGAAACTTCCTCAACCTGATAAAGGGAATATATGAAAAACCCACAGCTAACACAATACTTTTTCTCTAAGATCAGGAACAAGACAATGATGCCCACTTCACCACTGTTATTTAGCACTGTGCTGGAAGTTCTGGATAGAACAATTAGCCAAGAAAAAAAAAAAACCATAAAATTCATCCATATTGGAAAGGAAGAAGAAAAACTTTCATTGTTTGCAGATGACATGACCCTGTATGTAGAAAATGCCAAAAATCTACAGCAAAACTACTACAAGTAATCAATTAGTACAGTAAAGTATCATGATATAAGTTCAACACACAGAAATCAGTATTTTTTGTGTACACCAGTAAGGAGCACTCTGAGGAAGAAATCAAGAAAAAAAAAGCTTCCAATTACATTAACAACAAAAACAATCAAATATTTAGGAATAAATTTCACCAAGGACAAAAAAGATCTATACCAAAAAACTAAAAAATTTGCTAAAAGAATTCAAACTAGACCTAAATAAATGGAATAACATACTGTGTTCCTGAACTGGAAGACTCAATATAGTTAAGATATCAGTTCAGTTCTACTCAAATTGATTTATAGATTCAATGCAATACCAATTAACATCCCAATAATTTCATTTGTAGAAATAGAAAACACATATTCAATTTTATTTGGAGGAGCAGGGTACTCTGAATAACTAAAATTTTCTTGAGTAACAAAAATGAAGTTGGAGGTCTCCCACTACCTGACATTAAAGCATATTGTAATGCTACAGTGGTCCAAACAACATGGAACTGGCATAAAGATAAGTATAAAGAACAAAGGAATCAAAATGAGAGTTCAGAAATAGACCATCTAATCTAGGAACAATAAATCTTTGATAAGGCAGTCAAGTCACTTCAACTGGGACAGAGCAGCCTCTTCAACAAATGGTGTTTTTAGAACAGGATATCCATTTCCAGAAGGATCAAAGAGCACCACTATCTTACACCTTATACAAAAATTAACTCAAAATGGATCAAAGACCTAAACTTTAGAGCTAAGAAAATAAAAGTTTTAGAAGAAAATGTTTGAAAATATCTTAAAGATCTTTTGATAACAGATTTCCTAGACTGTATAACCAATGTGTGAGCAATGAAGGAAAAAAATAAATGTGATGTCATCAATATCGAATACTTTCACACATTAAAGGACTTTGTCAGGTAAGTAAAAAGGCAGCCTACACAATGGTGGACAACGTTTGTAAACCACATGTCATGTATGGGTTTAATATACAGAGTATATAAAGAAATGCTACAGCTCAAAAACAAAAAGACAAAAAATTAATTAGAAAATTGGCAAAACACTTGAACAGACACTTTTCCAAACAGGAAGTACAAATGGCTCAAAAACAGATGAAAAATGCTCATCATCACTAGCTATTAAAGAAATGCAAATCAAAACCAAAATGAGATATCATCTCAGACCTACTAGAATGGCCATTACCAAAAATACAGAAAACCACAAGTGTTAATTAGGATGTGAAGAATGTGTTACACTTATTCACCATTGGTGGGAATGTAGAATGATTGAACTGCTCTGGAAGGCAATTTGGTGGTTCCTCAGGAAGCTAAGTATAGAATTGCTGTATGATCCTGCAATATCATTACTCGGTTTATATTCAGAGGAATTGAAATCTAGGAAAGGGATGGACATTTGTACACTGATATTTATAGTAGCAGTTAGTATTCATGATTGCCAAGAGACTGAAACAGCCCAAATGTCCACTAACAAAGAAGTGGATGGACATAATGTGTTAAATACATATGATGGAATATTACAGAGCGGTAAAGCAGAGTAAATCTATGATGCATGCAACAATGTGGATGAGACTTGAGGAAATTATGTTGCATGAAATTAGCCAGAAACAAAGGTACAAATACTGTATGGTCTCACTAATATGAACTAACTATAATGAGCCAAATCTGAGAGTTATTGTTAAGGAAGCAGACCACCAGTGGGTAGAAATAGGGCAGACATGATGTATTTGATACTTAATGAGTACACATGTTCAAAAGGATTGATTATATATTTCCAGAAATTAATAGCACAATATTATTTGATGGTAGCACAGTATTGTAATTACAAATGAACAAATCTGAGTGTGAGTATGGTTAAAAGAAGAAGACTAAGGGCATTATAATACCAGAAGGAATGACAGAGGATTAAACTGGGACTGTATCACTTAGCAAAACCTAGAGTGAACAATGATGGTGATTAAACACAGTAGTGTAAGAAGGTTTTCCCATGAGAGAAGACAAGTGAATATCAACTTTGAGTGTGTTAAAAATGGGATGGTAAATGGGAAAAATACAATCCATGCAAACTGAGTTCCATAGTTAACAGTAACATTGTAATATTATTCCATTAATTATAATAAAGACAATATACCAACCATAAATGTCAATAGAGGGGTATATAAGGGAGGGGTATGAGATTTTTGTTATTGGTGTTTCACCTTTTAATTTTGTTGTTCTTTAATTTATTTCATCTTTTCTTTCTTTGTGGAAGTAATGGAAATTTTCTCATATAGATTGGTGAATGCATAAGTATGTGATTATACAGGGAGATATTGGTTGCTCACATAGGATGGATTGTATGGTGTGTGGATAAACTGCTTAAAATTAAACAGAAAGATAAAAGTGCTGGAGAAGATGCAGATAGAGATGTAACTGTTTACTGTTTTTAGGAAGGTATAATGGTCCAGCCCTTCTAGAGGAGAGTATGGTTGTTTGACAGGTGGCTAAGTATAGTGTTGCCATATCATCCTGCAACCCCATTATTTGGTATACACTTGGAAGAACTGAAAGCAGCGATATGAATAGACGTTTGAACACTAGTGTTTACTGCAGCAGTATTCACAGTTTGCAATGGATGAAGGTGCACTAAGGGGACATAGATGGATGGAAAGAAGGGTGAACTCTGGTGTATACATACAATGGAATATTCAGTGACAGCAAGAAGGAATGAAGTTGTGAGACATGCAAATAGGTGAATGTACCGTGAGGACATTATGTTGAGTGAAACAAGCCAGAAGTGAAAGGACACATATTGTAAGGCCTCACTAACACAAACTGACTATAATTAGAAAATGCTGAGAATTAGGTTTGAGAGCATTGTTTGTCAGGGGATATAACATGGGGAGATTAGTGATCAAAGATGCAGGAGTTCAGAATATACAATAAGGCTTAATGTAGATTCCTAAGTTGTAAGCTCTCATAGCAGTCACATCTATTCCTGAGTTTAACTGTTATTTAAGAAATTGTCCTGGTTTGCTAATGCTGCCAGAATTCAAAAACCGGAAATGGATTGGCTTTTATAAAAGAGGGTTTAATTGATTACACACTTACAGTCTTTAAGGCCATAAAGTGTCCAAGGTAATGCATCATCAGGTACCTTCACTGTAGGATGGTTAATGGCATCCAGAAAACCTCAGTTACCTGGGAAGTCATGTGGCTGGAGTCTTCTTGCCCCCAGGTTGCATTTCAAAATGGCATTCTCCAAAATGTCTGCATCAGCTTCCAATTGACATTTTCAAAATGTCTGTCTCAGCTATCACACTGTGAGCTTCTTCTCTCTGAGTTTTTATAGAGCTCCAATGAATTAATCAAGACTCATGCTAAATGCGCATGACCACACCTCCACAGAAATACTGAACCAATAGGTTCCAACCTAATCCACACTAATATATCTGCCACCACAAGACTGCATTAGAAATATGGCTTTTTCTGGGGGACATAATATATACAAACTGGCACAGACATGTTTATTTGGTACAAAATTTATATTCTCTGTAGCATGCTAATTTAACCTGACCGATCATTTTATTTAGACAACATAATTATATGGAACCTAGCATAGAGAATAAAATCTTGTTATTCTGTAGAGGTTAATGTAATACCCTGATACATCCCAGACAATTTCTACAGAAAATAAAAACTTATTTGCACGGTCCCATTGAGAGACTTGGGGAAAATTTGGAAATAAATTTCCTCACCTGGGGAATTCCTGATATCATCACAGGCATTAGTGTCTCCCAATTTAATAAGTCAATCCATTGATTTGTGGCTTGCCCTTATGAAACTCATTCCTGCAAAGGAGAAGCTAAGCCTACTTATAAGTATGCCTCAAGACCACCTCCAGAGAAACTCTAACCTCTTTTGTTGTTCATATGTGACCTCTTTCTCCCAGCCAATTTTGCAGATAAGCTCACTACCCTACCCCCTATGTGGGACATGGTTTCCAGGGGTGTAAGTCTCCCTGGCAACATGGTTCATGATTCACAGGGATGAGCCTTGCCCTGGAACTGTAGAATTGAGAATGACTTCTTCACCAAAAAGGGGAATAGAAATGAAAAAAAGTAAAGTTTCAGTAACTAAGTGATTTCAAATAGAGTACAGAGGACATGCTGAAGGAAACCCTTATGAATTATGTAGGTATTCCTTTTTTGTTTCTAGTGTATTAGAATAGCTAGTAGGGCATACCTTAACCTGTTGAACTCTAAGCCAGTAGATCTGATTCTTGATGATGATTGTATAACTATATGGCTATTATTGTTTGATCATAATTGTGAAATACTGACTGACACTCCCTTTATCCAGCATATGGAGAGATGAGTAATAAAATAAAGATGAAATATATAGAAACAATAGATCTGGATAAGGGGTATTGGGTGTTTTGGGTGTTCTTTTTATTTTTATTTTTTATTTTGGAGTAATGAGAATGTTGTAACTTTGACTGTGGTGATGAATGCACAACTGTATGATGACACTGTAAGCCATTGATTGTATAACTTGGATGGATTATGTGGTATGTGAATATATCTCAATAAAGTTGCATTAACAATGAACCAAAGTACTTTTATCAATGAAAATGAACATACTTTTACTTAAGACAAGCTTTGATGAAAGAATTACAGAAAAACAATTATATGAAGCCAAAGAAACAATAAGTGACATTTACATGTGATCTGGAATAACTGCTAAGAATATTGCAAAGCATTTCATGAAGGTACAAAATGGGGGGCATATGTTAAGGGGTTCAGAATGATAACATATAAGGTTTCCAAATTTGGATTCTAGTCTCAAAGTATCTCCCTACACAATATGTATTAACTAGAAAGGGAAGAAAGCAACTCTACTGTGGGGAAACCTGGCAGACACAGACACCATCTTAACCAAGTGATGAAGGTTAACAGCTAGTGGAACAAACTGAAATCAATGCATTTTGTAGTATTCTTTGCAAAAGCTCATATCTTTACTCAAATGATGAAGAAGTGTCAGGGATCTCTAAATTGATGGATAGTCAACAAATTAAATGGCCTTCCCTCTTCAAAATAACACTGATGAAGAGCATAGACAGTCTAAGAGACTGTCCTAAATTGAATGGATATAGTCAATGTGTGATTGTGAATTGGTTCTTGGAATGTAGCTTTAGATATAGACAGATATAGATGAGGATATAACTGTAGGTATAAAGTTGTTATTGAATTTGACAACATATTGCATAAGTACAGAATCTATAGTATCTATTTTGTTATTTGTTATTTGTATTTATTATTAATTTTTTTCAGGTCAAATTTATGAATTAAGCTTTTCTGTCATGTTGACCAACTGTTACTTTGAATTATATGGAAACCCTGTCATTTTTCATGCCTTTGCTTTTAGCTCATTTCTATGAAAATAATACATTTATATCTGAATTATGGAGTGGGAGTGCAGTATCTACTGTAATCCTTGCCTCTGTTCTGAAATAGTAAAAACAAGGCAGTATTTTAACATTGCCTTTACAGTCCAAAAAATACATAATATTTTCCAATCATTTTTGCTCATGATTTTCAGTCTTGCACCTTGTCAAATCCACTTCCTAAAACAACTGTTACCTATATTTTATTCATTACAAATAAAGAAAAATTATATGTATGGTGGAAGAGATAATCTTGCAGTATGATACTGTTTATAATATCATCTTTAAATGTGAAAGGATTTTTTATTATTATATTTAAATATTATCCCAAGCACAAATTTAAATGTGTTTCCCAAATACATATTTAAATAATATTCCAAACACAATTAAATATTAATGAAGTTATAAGAAAAATTTGCACAGAGAAAATGAAAAGGAGAAAAGAAGGCACAAAAGAGAGGAAATATCAAGTAGTTTGCAAAATAAGAGTTTGTATCAAAAGGGTTAAAACTCTACCTTTGCTCTCCACATCAGGAGTGAAGAAACAATTATCCTACTGACAAAAGTAGTGGAATGTAGAGACTGCACTGGCTGATGAAGAGAAGCATCATCCTAGAGACTAAAGGCAGGGTAAAGAAGGAAGGGAAGAGGAGATGAGAATTGTTCATTATAAAAGTATTCAGGGAATATAAATTTTACACAACATGAATCCCTTAATTTCTTCTCAAGATGTTTTGAAGAATGCTACTGTCTAATCTAACAATGAGGAGAATATTAAGGGACTCCTTTCTGGAGGACCTGTCTCACTGAGAAAAGTAAAATTTAAGACTCCTCAAAATCTACTCATCACTGATGAATAAAGTTCAGATGCCTAAAAACCAGTCTGGTGTAATTTTTCTTGACAATTTTATTTTCTGCACATTAAAAAACACAGGCAGGTAGGGATAAGTTAGAAATATGTCTAATTCTGGCCATGGATAATTTTTACTCAAACACTGAGGAGCTGTGAGTGATTTTTTTTATGATGAAGAATTCACAATATATTTTAAACAGGAACAGCAGCAATGATATGTGATAACATATATCATTATAAACATTTTTGAAAATTAATAAATATTTATGTATTTGACTAGAATACACTGCAATCCCCATTTTTTCCTCTTGAACAAAATATATTGATTATTTTCCTTTATTAAAATAAAATTACTGACAATCATGGCTCACAAATCCAGTATCCATCATTTTGTTTGCGTATTTTCCATGGTCTACCACCATGGAAAGAGAATGAGCAAAATATTTAGAAGGTGTTAAAAGGGGAAAATGGTAAAGCAAAATGTAAAGTCCATTCCTAATTATTGACTAAATTTATATGAAAGTTTAAGAACAAAATATGCACAAAAAGATAGCATCAAACTGTCATGATAAAAAGAATTGCCTACTGTAGTCTCAATCCATTGAGGGATCCTAAATTTATCTCCATCTTTGTATCACCCCTTCTTCCCTACTACATTTTTTTATTAATCCTATGGAAAAGATAGAAGAACAAAATGGAGGGAAATTGCCAGTGATAATGACAAGAAAATAAAATTGTAAATATTTGCAATATTTCCAATATGTAGTAGATAATGCCATGAATTTTAATAGTTGAAGAGTGAGTAGAAAGAAAGAATAAACAGCTGTTGGGGAAAATATAATTATTTAATAATTAGGTATAGGGTAAAAGACAAAGGGGGAAAATAAAGAAAAGTAATAATTTGATCAATATGAGGACAATGCTCTCAGCAAATATATTGTAGGATATTTCATAGTTAAAATGGCCAGGTCATCAGTCCTACAGAATTATATAGGTATAAGACTGTAAATCATAAATAATTTGGGAATTGTGAAGGTGAAAAAAACTCAGCCAATAGCAAAATCGGAATTAAATTTTTGAAAAATGCAAAAACAGTAAATTGAAAGTTTTGCAGAGAACAAGCAAGCTAAAGATGTCATAGAGTAGATAAGAAAGGTAAATAATAATTCAGATTTTTTCTCAGAATTGGTTAATTTTCAAGTTCTCATAAGCTGTATAGAAACTGAGGTTTTATTAATCATAGGACAGGATGTAGGGAGAGGAAGTCTGGGGCACAATTTGTTTCTTCTTTTTTGTTTTTAAGGGAAGAGCCTGAACACAGTCCTCCACTACCACAAATTTATGCAGTGGAGTTTCCCACATTTGGGGAAATTGCAGGGGTCAGCACATCCTGAGTGCAATGGAGAAGACTTGCCCTGGGAAAACCACCTTCATGATCGTAGTATCTTCCTTGCCAGGTAAGTATGGAGCACAATTATTAATATGTCAGTTGGTCAATTGGGATTTATCTAAAGAGTTGGAAAGATTTTGCTAAGAGCAGTGGAAGTTTTTCATGCATTCAGTGTCTTTTGCATAATATATTTGGACAGTTTTATAATGGCAGATTTATAAGAACTGAAAGCAAATTGGTTAAAGAAAACTACACTAAGAATGATTGATGATAACACTTTGAAAAGAATGTAGGCAGAAGTAATATTTTGGTAAATTGTGTGATTACCATATGTAGACACCCATTATATGCTCAACATTAATTGAAACACTTCATATTTTTAAGGTTTTATTCCTCAAATATCTGTGACTTAATTTATCCTCATGGTGTTGTCTACCAATCAAAATATGTACATGTGCATTCAGTGCTCTTCTTATTCCTTTACTTGTGGGCTCTGATGAGGAGTGTCTTCATTTTCATGACCACAACTTTGGACCACTACTTCTTGAAAAATTTACCCTTCTGGATCTCTGCTACATTTCACTGACATTGTCAGCTCCTTGACCCACAATAACTCCATCTATTTCCTAGGTTATGTCACCAAAGACCTTTTGGTAATTTTTTGACCTACTACAGAGTTGTTCATCATCATTATGTTGTCCTTTGACTGCTATGCTGCCATCTGTAATACTCTGCACAATGAAGTCATCACAAATATGGGAACATATGTGCAGATGTCACCCATGTCTTGGCTGAGTTGGGGTCTGACCACTGTGATGGTCTTATGGTCGGTACAGTGTGGACAATCAGGTATTCTGTGACATCCCCTAGATTTTGATATTTATTGTTCATGAAATGTAATAAGAGAAATTGCACACATCCCCATTAGTGTGGCATAGGATTTCTGCTGTTTCATATTCATTGCAATTCCCTATATCTACAACTTCTCCACTGTCCAAAAGATTCTGTTAACAGAAGGTGTGTAAAAAGCCTTTTAAATTTGCTTTTCACACCTGGTGGTCCTTGTACTATTTGCCTTCATGGACTTCCCTGCTTATCTTAAGCCAAATTTAGAATCCTATTCAATTCCTTTGGTTTAATTAAATTTTAGTATATTTATTGAGGCATTTTTGTGACTCAAAAGTGGTTATCTCAGTGAATGTTCCATGGTCTCTCTATTTTTTAAAATACAATTTTGAGATGTATTCAAACACCAAATAATCCATCCAAATGTGCAATCAATGGCTCACAGTATCATCATATAGGAGCGCATTCATTGACACAGTCAATTTTAAAACATGTTAATTACTCCAAAATAATGAAAAAATAAAAATAAGAAGAAACAGCTAAAACATCACATAACCCTTATCCCAGCTGATTATTTATGTATTCTTGCCTTTATCTTATTACTCAACTGTCCATACACTGGATAAAAGGAGTGTCAGGATATATATACCTATTTAGGTTTTAGTATATTAAAGTAGGTAGAAGTGTTTTCACAACCACACAGGTACACAATGAAAGCTATATAGCTATCAACATGGCTACATAAACAGATACTGAAAACTTCCAGCCAGAGATTCAATGTAAAAAGGATATTCTGAATTATTTGAAAATCTGGAGGAGGATATGGACTGGAAAAAAACATGGAAATTCCAAACAGAAGAGGGAGAATTAATATCAAGTAAAATGTTTCCTTCCAAGACCAGAAGGTCATCTCCCCTCCCACTCACACAGTCTCCACGCTGGAGAGACACAGAAAGAGCAGATGGGACCAATCCCACTGGGGATGCAGATTTTAAAATCTCACAGCAGTGAAAAATGCCCTCATTGTTTGAAGACTCAGTGGACAGGGGAGGACATTTCAAGGCCCAGATCAATGAAGGAAAAAGAGATTGAAAAAACTGGGACAGAGACACTTTGCAGCCCTGGGTCTGAAAGCTCTTCCCCCACCCTTGATGGAAGCAGTAGCCAGCCATGCTTGGAAGCAGAGAAGCCTCTGAGTATGATTAAGTTATTGAACAGAACCATCTCCTGGAGAGTCTGGAAAGTTCAAATACCCATTCATAGGAACACAGGAGATGGTCTACATGCCCTGTATGGAAGCCTAGGATTTTTTTGGATGAGAAATCAGGGCCTCAAAGCAAACCAAGGTCTTGCTAGCCAGTGGAAAATAGAGCATGACTGGAAGCCTACAGATTTATATTACAACACACAGTGAACATGCTGGGGTACACAGTGCCTGCCTCCTATTCCTATGGCAGGCCATGGTGGGCACCTGATTTAGGGGAGAAGACTGAGGGATTATAGCCAATCTGAAAACTAGCCAGAGAGAGCAAAAAAGAAAAGATAGAGATCAAATTCAACCAAAAAGAAAAACCTTAGGAAAAAGAACAAAAACCTCCAGAATAAAGAAACCAAGAAGGTCAGAAGCCAAAACACCAGAAAAATTTATGAGCCACATGAGGAAACAGGAAGATATGGCCCAGTTAAAGGAAGAAACTGACATTTCAATGAGATTCAGGAGTTGAAACAACTAATTATAGATGTTCAGACATATTTTTAATCAAATCAGCAAGGTGAGAATGTGACAAAAGAGATGAAGGATATAAAGAAGCCACTGGGTGATCATAAGGAAGAATTTGTAAGATTGAAAAAAGAATTGCAGAACTCATGGGAATGAATGGCACAAGAGAAGAGATGGGAAACACAATGGGGACATACAACAGCAGACTTGGAGAGGCAAAAGAAAGGATCAGTAAGATGGAGGACAGGACATCTGAAATCCTGGGCAGAAAGGAACAGCTAGGGAAAAGAATGGAAAAATATGAGCAGGCTCTCAGGGAACTGAATGACAACATGAAGTCCATGAATATATGTGTTATAACTGTCCCAGAAGTAGAAGACAAGTGGAAAGTGGCAGAAAGAATAATAGAGGAAATAATCAATGAAAATTTCACAAATCCTATGAAAAACATAAACTTACAGTTTCAAGAAACACAGTTTACCCCAAACAGAATTGATCCAAATTGATCTACTCCAAGAAGCTAATCAGATTTTCAAATGTCAAAGACAGAATCCTGAAAGCAGCAAGAGAAAAGTGCTCCATCTCCTAAAAGGAAGCTTGGTAAAATTAAGTGCAGGCCTGTCAGCAGAAAGCATGGAGGTGAGAAAGCAGTTGTGTGTCATATTCAAAATTACAAACAGAAAAACTGCCAGCAATGAATCCTATATCCAACAGAACTGTCCTTCAGAAATGAGGGAGATTTAAAATATTTACAGATAAACAGACACTGAAGGAGTCCATGAGCAGGAGACCTGCTCTACAGGCAATAATAAAGGGAGTACTTCAGACAAATAGGAAAAGACAGGAGAGAGGTGTGGAGAAGACTGTACAAATGAAGCTATCAGGAAATAGAAAGAGAGTAGAGATCAGGTGTCTGGTGATGAAGGAGTATAGAGTGTTCTAGAAGATTGACTGTGTAGATCTAGAAATGGGTAACAATACTGGGTGAAGGTAACACAATATTTTAAGTACACTGGAAAAACATGGCTATGCATGTGGTTGAAAGAGAAAGTTTAAGGGTCTGTATGACACCAGAATGAAAGTTAAAAGATAAAGATTGGGACTGTATAACTTAGTGAAACCTAGAGTAATCAATGAGTGTGATTAAATGTACAAATGCAAAATGGTTTTGCTCGAGGGAACA